>NW_017672721.1:110896-172971 GCF_001879085.1 Nicotiana attenuata | reverse complement strand
GTGTTAGGAGTGTTTACGTGAGATAGTAAAGGTTAATATGGTCATTCTATGCTAATTAATGCTAAAAGGTGGATTTTCTTAATCTGTGTGAAAACATTAAAAAATCACTTATTTTGGACCGGAGGGTAAAAATATTACAAAATTTTTGAGAAGTATTTAATGATGATAGATTTTTGTGTGAAGGAAGAAGTGGAAATGACGTTGCGTCAGTTGTGGCCAAAAAGGAAATGAAAAAGTTGGAAACATTATGGTTAGGGTTTCGGCGTGTAATTAATAAGGCAAATTTCCATATTTTGATCATGCAATAACTCTTTTATAAAACCGCTAGCCCCTAGGCAGTTCATGTAATCTAAAATATTTGAATACAAATAAAGTTTCGTTGAAACACCAAAGTTGGCTTTCCCCTTTTTTTTCCCCTCCTCATAATATATTTTTTCGAGTTTTTCTATTCACAAATAATGGCCAAACGCATCATAAATGTAAACAAATGAATTACTTAAAGTAGGAAAATTTAATATATCAATCATTTCCCTAATTTTCAGATGCTTTCTAACTATCTTCCTTACTTTCTGCAAGATTGCACCTTCGTTATTGGATGAGCACGAGTCAACTCCACCATACTCTTGCATATGGTGCTTATACCATACTAATTTATTATATAGTTAAAATCATAAATCAAGATAAAGTATGTAGTGTGTGAATATTATATTTAGTGATCAAAGTATAATATCTGAAGACATAATGTCATGTATTTATTCTGTTGTGTAAACATCAGGTGCAAGTACGTTTTATCGAGGTATAATTCCACCTTTGATATTTAAGTTTACACGTACAGTATAGAAGAGGATATGCCTCAAGCGATGTCACATAATACTCCAAAAAGTTTAAAGAAAATTAAAAATATTTAATATAAAAAGAATATTACTACTTATTATGATATAGCGATTTATTCACTTATTCACTTGAATATTAAACCCGTCCTTAATGAAATATCTTGAAGTATCATGATTCAAATAAATAATCAATTAAATTAAAGCAATGGCTTTTAATTTATATTCTCCACATAACACTTCTTCAAATTTATTTTATAATTTCCCCCCAAATTCCCCCTTTTTGTACTTTTTTTTGGAAAAATTCACGGGAACAAAGAGATGTGGAAATAAGAATCTAAAGTTGGAAGCTTATTTGACAATAAATCAAGTAAAATTCATAAAACATTCTTCTTCAACAACATCATAATTAAATGGAAAAAATTTGTATGCAAAACACGTGTAATCTTTGCATTAATAATTCATTCAATGATAATGATATGGTAGTTTTCTTTGCGTACTATACATTAGTGAAAATTGTGGGGTTGAGTTTCGATAATACCATTTTGGTATATTCACATAATAAAAATGTGGAAATCAAATGATTTGGAGCTCAAAATTCAAGAGGGGCGGTGGTCATTACTAGTTTCTAAAGCTTATCCATTAATATGCAAGCATTATTTCACTTGAATCATTTTAAATTTTGATAATTAATTTATCCCCCTTAATTTCATTCTTGGCAATCCATTGCTCAACTACTAGACAAATATAGTAGTAATACTAGGAGCACAGAAACGTAATTTAATTTGCATTCCAATATTTGTCTATTCAATTGAGGGCCAACTTAGCCAACTTTTTGTGGATCTGCTAATGTCCTCTTCTCTCTGCAATATTTCCCTTTTCTTCTTTCCGTATTGGAGCGCTGATTGTATTCGAATTTGTGTCGGGCGTAAGACCTATTAAGGAGAAGCGTTTCCTAATAAAAATTTTTTCCATAACTTAGACTTCGAATCGAACTTTGCTAAGAGCTCTATTTTTCAAAGTCATTTATATAAGAGCTTCATCGGTTTCCTTCTGGGATTTTAAGGCCAAATATTGTTTTTTGTAGAATGATTAATTCGAGTATGTCCTAGCTAGGCCTAATTGTGCCACTCTTCTTAAACTAGCTACTCAATAATGATCCTAACAAAACTGTTACTTTAATACCCATAATAGACTAATTCTCTAGTGGCTTATCATGTTTTCAAGATAGGTGTTTTTGATTATAGGAAGAATGTTTGAATACAACGATAATTAATTACGTCTCACACTAAAACAAGTTGGAGGATATTAGTTTCAAGTTAAAGGCTTTGGTTAGAAAATAGTTCCAATAAGGGTGGCAAGTGCGCCGGTTAGGCCCGGACCAGCCCTAGGCCCGCAAGCCCATATGGGTTAGTGGGCCTAACGGTCCCTATCCGTTAAGCCTGGCACATACGGAGATATACAGGCCCATGTGGGCCGGTTCATAGTAGGGGCCCGTTAAGAACCCGGGACCGTTTGGCCCGGGACGCGGCCCTAAGTGGACCGGGTTCATACCGGTTCTACCAGTCCCAAACGGTCTCAAACGGTTAATTTAAAAAAAAGTTCTCATTTAATTTTTGACGCGTTGGCCATTTAAAATGTAGCCGTTATTGCTGCCAAAATAGCCGTTGGCTATTTTATAAAATAGTCATTTACCCCAACTTTGTTTTAAACGCCCAATTTTTTTATAATTACAGCTTTTTTCTATTTTCAACTAATAAATACCCCCTCATTCTTTCATTTTTTCTTCACCAATATCAATGTCTCTCAATCTTTTCTCATCTTTCTCTAATTTTCCTTCTAAAATTGGTTACTTTGTTGTTGCAATTTGTGTGAATATTGTGAAGTTGGTGATTGAAGTATTCAAGTCTTCAAACGATAATTAATTTTTGCAACAAGTTGTTCGTCCAATTCGGTAAAACTCGTTCCAACTCTTAAGTTTAAATGTTATAAGTTCTGCTTGTTTATTTAATTACTTTGTTATAATTATATTAAGATGGCTTATTTCCTTAAAAAAAATTTTAGTAAAATAAGGGAAATCCAAGAGTGGTGGAATCTAGTGGCCAAATCTATTCCTCCTCTAATTCGCCGGCTCCCTACACCAAACGCCCATACCCCGCGCCTATACCTGCTCCTATTTCTTGATAGTGAATATACTTTATTAGAATTTACGAGAGAAGTAATAATGTGCATAATGTTGGAGGTGGTGAAAACTTTAGATCATGAATATATGAATTCTCTTTATGGTAATCCAACTATTGATGAAGAAAAATATTCCAACACTATTTACTCGAAGGACAATGTAGGAAAAAAATAATTAATTCATTCTTGAAATCTGGAAAAATCAATTATTTTGGACTACAAGAAAAAGGCCAAAAAATCACTTATTTTGGACCGGAGGGAGTACTGATTTTAGATATATAGACAAAATATAATAACTATACATTAAACAATTTTAACAATTCCCTATACGAAATCAATGCCTGCACTTCACCGACAATGTCTTCATTCCTACGAATTGGTTATTTTGGTAAATAATATGTTTCTTTTGCATTTCTGTGTTTTTCCCTATGATGTTAATTTTTCTTTAAATATATAGTATAGTTAATGCGAATGAGTACTTAACAGGGGTGAGGGACCAACTACCAGCATGAGAAGGACAAATGTAGCAAAGTCCTTTTTTCTCTTTTAAATGATAATTATTTTTATTTCTCGTTCATTGTCCAGTACTCGTATTGAGCTCTCGGCTAATTCAAATTCACGCTACGTAAAATCCATTCAAAGGAAAATGCTTCCTACCGAAAGAATTCCAACTTATTACATAGGCATTAATAAAAGATATTCGAAGCGTGATAAAAAAAAAAGAATTTTTACTATTAACCGTCTATAGATATTTAGAATTCAATATGGAATTAAGGACAGTATCATTTATGATTTTTTTAAAAAAAAACTAATTTATTAACTTTATTTCATCTCCTTGACTTTTTAACATTTTGTAACAACTTGTTGCATGGTGTCAATTCAAGAGGTTATTTGGATCTGAATATTATGACCTTTAAGTATTAAGTTTTCCCTTGGAGAGGAGTGATTTCCTATCCTATTTAATTCTTGAGCTCATATTAGGATTCGCAAACAAAGAATAAAATAGAGAAAACTGACAATTTCCTCGTACTTAAAATTATTAATGATGTTAAATTTTTTAGAAAATAATTGAGTTTAATTATGTGGTGTAAAATTCTCCAAGTATTTAAAAAATAGCACAAACCAAATGTCCAAATTAGAGTCTAAAACGTGCCCACTAGTAGCCAAAAATATACAGACTGTTTTTCGTCTATATAGATATAGATTCTCTTATGCTTCACGGCAACTCTTAAGTCGTCGGGGCTACAACTTTGATGCTACATTTTAAAATAAGAAAATCCCATATTTCATTTTCCAACAAAATTAATCTATCAATCAATTTATCCCATCCTAAATTAGTTACAATCACTGACATGAATTCTTTGAATCTAGGCTGTCCTATTCGGATCATATTTCTACCAATTAAGTTAAAATATACTCCATTTGTTTTAATTTGTTTGATTCTTTTTGGAGCATGAGAGGCAAATTAACTAATTTTATCGTGTTAATTTGGATATAAATTTTTTAATTTTTTTGAAAGAAAATGTACTTATTTAAAAATTACTTAAAAAGTACTAGAAGTTACATAGTTTATGATTCGAAATATTAAGAAACTATTGCAAAAAATTGGTGAAAAAAAATCTTGTTGGACTCTCCAAATAGTAATATATTTCTTTATTCTTTTTAAACGCAGGGAGTACTAATTGTTTTTATAATTATAAATTTTCATTCATGAAAAACCTTAATAAATTAAATCTAATATAAGTTTAACAACACAAAACTTTTTAATTCCAATTACTTACTTAATGTCGTGTGTACAGACCATTGCTTCAAATATTCCCTGTTGTTTGTCAAAACTTGCAAGACAGATTAGAGTTTTCTGTGATATTTTTTTATTATTTTTATATAGAACCTTGCTTGCTTCCAATAATGTTCTCTGTTCTTTGTTAGATTGCTAGAGCTTTAATTTTTCTAACTTAATTAATTTTATTTGGTTTTTGGTTACTTTGTCTTTTATAACACATTCAGTTATCTCTTATCGGCAATCTCCTCAATCAGAGTTCGACGTACGGGGTTTGCTTAGTGTGATTTATATTTTATATATGGTTTGTAATTTATTATATAGTGAGTAAATTACCTAGTACACATCCGAAGAATAATGACTTACGTTTCTTAGAGAGTTTTTTAAAAAAAAAAAAATCAATTATCATAGTGTTAAACTCGCGAGTCACAATAACGTAACTCATAAGGAATTGTTTCATACAATCTTTTATCATATTATTTTTGAGCTAAGTTTTTATATAGTACTATTTTTTCATACTATCAAATCATTTAGAAGACAATTATTTATACCCATTCATTAAAAGGGAAGTTAGCAACTTAGAATATAAAACAACCAACATATTATAATAAGTTGAATTATAATTAATTAGTATAAACAAATATCACCAAAGATTATGATGAAATAGTAAATACTTCTTCATTCTGATTCGAGATTTTATACTCGACCATTTTAATAGGCTCAAAGCATATATTGAAGAGTCATCTTTTATAATAAAATTACATTATAACGATCAAGTTCTTTTTTAAATTAACTTTTTATAATATATATTTTCTTCAGTAATATTTCAGTATAACAACCAAAAAATATTGGACAAACAGTCCCAAGAAAACCCAAATTTTCATAGTATGTTTCACTTGAATATTCTGGTATAATAATTATTTAAATAGAAAAAGGAAGACCAAAAAGGGTAATAACAGCAAAACTGCAAAGCCTCCATTTTCGTATCTGCAACTGCAAGCGTGGACTTTCTAGTTTCTACTCAGTTTTGTTCAGATCCTGTAACACCTTTCTGTTTCTTCTTTCCAAATTGGACAGTATACAAACTTCCATCCCCCATATCTTCTCCTCACCCCCTCCCCCCCCCCCACCAAACACCCCACCTCTCTCCCTTCTCCAACAAACCCAGAAGAAAAACCAACAAAAACAAGCAAGAAATGATATTATAATTTTCCAAATATTTGTGTTTCAAAGAAAGAAAAATAAAAAAAGAAAAAGTTCATCAAAATCAATGGCTGATAATGAAGGATCATCATCATCATCGTCAACGTCAAGAGCTCAATTACTACGTCCGACAATAACTTTACCACCGAGAAATTCAATGGAAAGTTTATTTTCGGTCGGGTTAAGTGGTATTAGCCCGGGTCCAATGACCTTAGTATCTAGTTTTTTCTCCGATAATGATCCGGATTCGGACTGTCGTTCTTTTTCTCAGCTTCTCGCCGGTGCAATGTCATCTCCGGCGGGGTTTTCCGGCGTTCGACCGGGTTTCCAGCCAGTTCCTCCGCCGTCTACGGCGGCGACGGCACAGGAGTATAAGCAGAATAGGCCAACGGGTTTGGTGATAAGTCAGTCGCCTACGACGTTTACTGTACCGCCTGGATTGAGTCCAGGTGGTTTGTTTGATGGGTTCTTCTCACCTGGCCAGGTATTTAATAAAAGTTCATAACTTTATTTTCTTTTTCCTTTTTTCTGATTTTTATGTATTTTATTTGGATTTTATGGACATGTGAAAATTTGATTGCAAGTATTTTGATACATGTTATAGGCAACGGCGAATTCATGATTTAAAGATATGATTTGTGAATACTTTACTTTTTTAGGTCTATGGGTTTTGCAGGTCTGAACGGTTAGATTGATTTTTGAGGTTATTAGTTTCTAAGAAATAATGGAATTCCATAGATGTTACCATAGTTAGTAACTTGCTTTTGGCTTTAATTTTTGAAACTCTTCGTAAGTCAGTCCATGGGAAAAGGAATTATTTCCTAAAAGCCTTGAACTTTCTGCCAAAAGTGTTTTTCCTTTATATCTGGATTCTGGAATGTGCCTTTTGTTGTTCCTTGACTAGAGTATCTGACTCAGATGAGAAGACACAAAGTAAAGAAACATAGTAGTAAGAAACTGTCAGAGTAATAGTCTCAATTTTCTCTGTTTATCTAGCCCAAGCGTACCCCTTCTTTTCTTTTTTGATTATTCCAAGCATACCCTTCTTTTTTCATCTCTTGGGCACAACTCAACTATTCTACCGGTTATCTACTACCTCCCATCAGCCCAGGTACCGTTTATCACTAGATTTCTCTTATTTGTTGGTATTTATTCCGGCAGAAAATTTGTAACTTGAGTATTTTCATTTCCGGATCATCATTCTTTGTAGAGATAGTTACTATATTGAAAATTGTCACATACAATTACTGTTGCGACACCTTGAGCATAACTCTCCATTATATCAAGGTTAAACCTTTACATTATTTTATTTTCAGCTTGGACCAAAAAGCTGGCTGATCCTTTGTTGCAAACTGAGAATCCTTTATTTATAGCAGTATGTTCTCCATCCATTTTTTCCTGAGTGCAACATTAATCAGATTAGTCAACAGAAAGTTCTGAATTTTAGGTATTAATGCAATTCAGTAAGAAGGGGAGCTTTGGCGTAACTGGTAAACTTGCAGGAGGTCATGGGTTCGAGCCGTGGAAACAGCCTATTGCAGAAATGCAGTGTAAGGCTGCGTACAATAGACCCTTGTGGTCCGACCCTTCCCCGGACCCCATGCATAGCGGGAGTTTAGTGCACCGGCTGCCCTTTAATGCAGTTCAGTAATATCTAGATGCGTGTAAGCATAGAAGATTCAATCCTGGCAATTTTATGTCTTAAGACGGGGATTCACCCCCACATGGTGGATTAACAATCCACTTCCACTTAGTTATATCTGCCCTCACCTGGGGACAAGTTGAAGTGTATACGTACAGATCCTTCCTGAGCTCCCCTATGACTGCTTATCAAAGAGAAACTTTTCCGAGATCAATAGTCGAAAGTATGGTAATTTCTTAAGCAAAAAATAAAAATATAAAAGCTTCATCAACACTGTGCTAACTCTCTATGATTCATTAACTTGTCTACTTGAATGCCGGCTCAAGATGGCTGGAGCTATGTACATACAACAACAGATCCAGTCTAATCCCACAAGTGTGGTCTGGGGAGGGTAGTGTGTACGCTGACCTTACCCCTACTTGGTAAGGTAGGTACCAGGTAGATAGAGATAGCTATGAATCTATTCCATTTCCCTTGTCTACTAGTTGATCCACAGGTTTCATGTAGAAAACCATTTTTGGCCCCATCTAGTGCAAGTCATATTAGACTGGAGCGTAGTTGGAAGAAAAGGAATTGTTGCCTAACATGGCCTGATAAAGAGAAAAGACAATAGAAGTTACTCGACATAACGTCTTGCAGATGTGTTATTTTTTTGTTTATATTTAGTTGTTACTAGGGAAAATACAGGTATTTGGTTTTTAGATGCTACATCATGACTAATGTGGATTTCTCCGTGGGTTCTTGACAGTCCTTGCCATCTGAATCATTTAGGAACGAACTGTATCTCGATCTAGCTTTGTTATTATTACATTGCTATCTGCACCTAGCCAGTAAGTAGAGATATGGAGAAAGGGAACATCTTTCTCGCTGACATTTTATTTTATTTCTTTTGTTTTTTTTTTAAAAAAAAATCTCAATATCGTATGCGGTTTGAAGAAAACCCTCAGTCATGAAAAACAAAAAAAAAGAGACAGAAAGAGTTTCATTGTTTAAACAAGTAGGTTGTATATAAGTTCCATAATTAACGCTGCTCTGCAATAAGAATTCTCCTGATGATGGTAAATGTTCTATATTCATTGTGCTGTTCATTTGTTGGAAGAGAAGAAAATTTCTTTCTCCAATAGTTTGGAAGGAGGGAGGGAATTTTGACATTTGGAACCATTCTTATTGTTGCTAATTGGAAAGCTTATGTCCATGCCAAAGACAACGTCGGGTGGTACGGGATTTTACAGTCCTTTCTGATGAGAATTGTACTTGGGATGTCAGTATGCTATTCTTCATTTATCCTATTACTTGTTGCATAGTTGAATGGATTGTCAATTCTTTTAACAAATGCCATTGAAACGGATATAGATTAAGATATCCTGCACGTATCTCTTCTCCGATATTTATAGACAACTCCTCTCTTGGAAGAATGAATTAACCCTAGATTGAAAGTTGTCAAGACCTGTTCTGATGTCTGTGATAAGGTTTAGATTTTTTTTTTTTGTGCAACTCTCTCTTTAATCTACAGAGAGAATTGTCTCTCATAGGAGAACTTCATCTTGCTAAATAACAATTACTGAAGCTTGCCGTTGTGCTTCTTCCCTGAGTAATAATGGCAATATCATTGAATGTAGGTGAAATTTGATACCTTTCGAAACAGACCATGGAGGTTTGAGATAACATATGATGTTTTGACTCTGAATCTTCTTAGGATACATTCATTGAGACTTTGTTACTTAGACTAATGGGGAGGAATATGTTTCTCTAGATAGATTCACATGTACAATAGTTATTGTTCTCTCTGCTATTCTTGACACTGCACCTCCCGCTTCTTCTTGACTAGCAACTAAATCATGAGCAGAACACATTATTAATGAGTTGTTGATACATGTAAAGTGATAAAGTAATTAGTTTAATTTGAATTTACTTCTCTTAAGTTAGTTATGCATCTTCATTTGACAGGGCCCTTTTGGAATGTCACATCAGCAAGTGCTTGCTCAATTTACAACTCAGGCAGCCCAGGCTCAGTCTCAACTGCACATTCGGCCTGACTATCCGTCTTCTTCAACAGCAGCTGCAGCGGCACTGTCACAGTTCCATTCCTTCGCATCAAATGCAGCAGCAAACCAACAGATACCTCCTCCTGCATTAAATCCTAACATTGTGAAAGAGTCATCAGATGTTTCCCTATCTGATCAGAGGTCAGAACCTGCTTCCTTTGCTGTTGACAAACCTGCTGATGATGGCTACAACTGGCGAAAGTATGGGCAGAAGCAGGTCAAGGGAAGTGAATATCCTCGAAGCTATTACAAGTGTACACATTCAAATTGTCCAGTCAAGAAGAAGGTTGAGCGCTCCCTGGATGGCCAGGTGACAGAGATTATATATAAGGGCCAGCACAACCATCAGCCGCCTCAATCTAGTAAGCGTTCAAAAGAAAGTGGAAATCCAAATGGAAATTATAATCTTCAAGGGTCCTATGAGCCCAGCTCTGAGGGTCTGGCTGGAAATTTTAACAAACCCAAGGAGGGCGAAACATCCTATTCGTTAAGAATGAAAGATCATGAATCCAGCCAAGCAACACATGACCAGATCTCCGGCTCAAGTGACAGTGAGGAAGTGGGTGATGCTGATACTAGAGTGGATGGAAGAGACAATGATGAGCGGGAGTCGAAGCGGAGGTATTTTCCTTCATCCTTAGCACTATTGCATGGTTTTGCTTTTGTTGCCATGTCTATTTTGACAGCAATTCTTCTGTATCCTAACATGTCTGTACTTTGCAGGGCTGTAGAAGTACAGACTTCAGAGGCAGCTTGTTCTCACCGGACTGTTACAGAACCTAGAATCATCGTTCAAACAACCAGTGAAGTTGATCTTTTGGACGATGGTTATAGGTGGCGAAAGTATGGCCAGAAGGTTGTTAAAGGAAACCCTTATCCAAGGTAAAATATCCATCTTATCTTACTCCTTAATTGTCAATGAACTACTCCGTGATATCATCTATCCATTTGGTGTTCAGCTAGTTTTAAGAGTGGAGTTGTGGTAAAGTGAACCTTAAATATATAAATATCAGCTGTAGAGAAATCCAGCTTACATTTACCTTCCTTTTAGGTTTACCATATTGACAATAATCTTGCCAACTTTTTGACTTTCGAGCCGTGGAAGTAACCACACTAGTGCTTGCATTAGGGTAGACTGTCTACATCATATCCCTTGGGACGCGGCCCTTCCCCGAACCCTGCGTGAATACGGGATGCTTTGTGCACCGGGCTGCCCTTTTTGTCAGAATCTTGCTGGTTGAGACGTTCTTTTTGCAGTATTTATTTAGAAGTCTTTGTTTCATTTTGCTTGCCATAATTTTTACACGCCTTGTTATTTTCGGCAGAAGCTATTACAAATGTACGAGCCAGGGATGTAACGTAAGAAAGCATGTCGAAAGGGCGGCAACTGACCCTAAAGCAGTCATAACAACATATGAGGGTAAACATAATCATGATGTGCCTGCAGCCAGGAACAGTAGCCACAATACCACTAATAACTCGATGTCACAATTGAGGCCACATAACCCTGTAGTTGATAAACCAGCTGCAATGCGAAGAACAGACTTTCAGAACAATGAACAACAACCTATAGCGCTTCTACGTTTCAAAGAAGAACAAATTACATGATTTATGAAAGCATCATTTCAGCATGGTAATCAACAGGGAAGCAAGTGAAGACTTTGGCCATGTAGAGGGCTGTAACTTATTTCTGAATGGTTCTAATTCGTGCGTTTGCAATGTTGATCTTGGTCTCCCCCAACAATCATGAAACAGAAATGTTACAGAAGTTGCGTTGACACGAAATAATAGGTCAGGAAGGAGTGGTTTGAATATGAATTGTTTGTAAATGTTATCAAAAAGAGCACAGAGTTAGCTGTGTTATTTCTATATGCATTCTTTGTGTAAATCCTTTTGTATTCCAACATGTATTGGCTATTTATTGTTGCATTTGAACTAGCACGGTGAATGACTACACTATACCTTGCATTTGACGCCAATCCCTCTACCTTGTAATCTTTTTAGTTAGGCCTTTCATCTGAATTTACATGAAGTTTTTGGACTATCTTCTTTCTGTTATGACTTGATTTATTTGTTATTTATTTATTTTTTGTTATACATGAAGCCGGGGAAACAACCTCTTGCAGAAATGCAGGATAAGGCTGTGTACAATAGACCTTTGTGGTCTGGCCCTTCCCCGGACCCCGCACATAGCGGGAGCTTTAGTGCACCGGGCTGCCCTTTTTATTTTTTATTTTTTATTTTTCTGTTATGAATTTATGATTCTGAATGTCTGGTTGTTGTTGCTGTTGCTGATCTATTGTCTCTTTTCGTCTTCTTGAGCCGCTGGTCAATCGGAAACAACCTCTCTACTATTCCTCCGGGATATGAGTAAAGTCTGCGTACACACTACCCTCCCCAGACCCACTTGTGGGATATCATTGGGTGGTGGTGGTTGTTGTGAATTTAAGATTCTCAGTATTTTTTACAGTGATAGGATTGAATTTGCAGAGGTTGGTAAAATATACCTAATGTGTTTTTAGTTTCTTTTTATCAGCTTTTAGATCTTGATTTTAACTAGCTCGGTGTAAACTTTTGTTTGGTTAGAAACTAGTAACTTAGATGTAGAGTATGAGTGAACTTCAAATTTTTAGAAACCTCTAATTTATCTTAAAACAAAATTTTATTTTTCTATTGGAATAAAATTTGTCTGGATAGAGCACAACGTTGTGGAAGATACAAACAGTCGAAACTTTGCGGATTGAAATATGGTTTGCAACTTTGCATAGGGGTGAATGATGATTATCAAGAATCTTGATTTCAACTCTGTTTTGTCCTTTCCCTCTCCCACAATTTGATACACTCTCAAGCAAGTGCATCTGAATCTAACACTATGAGAGAAACTTATTAGCACCCGGTATTTGTAGTAAATCAAGTAATTTCATTCATTTAGTTGGTATAACACTGCGTGCGGGAGAAGGGGAGTCTTGTAGCAACGATTAAGCGTGAAATCAAATGCTTGCATTAGGGTAAGTGGCCCTTCCTCGGACCCTGTGTTAATGGATGATGCTTTGTTCACCGTGCTGCCCTTTTCAAACATTGTGCGCCGGTTATACTACGGAAGCACCAGGAGGATTAGAGTTGGGAAAAAATAATTTCATGCCAGGCAAACCAAATGAAATTGGTGTGATCGTTACATTTCATAATTCACAGTTCCTCCCGTGGCAAAATATCTACATCTATTGGTCTAAATCTCAATTGTTTCAATTATCAACAGGAGTTACAAGCTGAGGTATCTGGCCACGATTTACAAAATCGATTTTGTTCAATCGAACACAGCACAAAACTCTCTCAGGCAGCTCCTCTTGCTTCTGCGCCTACAATTATCCAAATATATCTCAGATCAAGTAATGACATGCAGATGCATACAACAGTTAATACAAGACCAAAATCAAGGTTAAATATGAACTCTTTTTTAAAGGGGAACAGGGTGATATCACGAAACAATGGCGAGGCTAGAGCATCCATTATCTTTTACCCAAGAAATATAATTTTTAAACAAAAAAAACGAGTATATTAACTTATAACTAGATTGACCAAGCACCCTTTATGCGGTTAGTAGTCAGCAATGAAAGGCAGATGAGTACCCATGACTCAGAAATTTTGAGTCTGTCACTGTCACGAAACGATGTAAATTATATTGATATCATAAGGAAGTTCTCAAACAAGTTCCTCTTCCTCCTATATGAGACGTCGTATTCTACAAGTAAAGGTAACGAAAAAGTTTGCAGTGCGAGAACGAAACTTAAGATCTTTTATTTAGGGGGGGGGGGGGGGGTTTCAAACTTATGTAATAGCTAAACCTGAATTGTTAATCCAAGATCAAGAATTCCATGTTTCAGTCGTTCTCGGAATGCATCATATCCTTTCCTGGAAATGTAGCTGAAACGATGAACATCTAGGTCTATTTCGAAGTAGTTTCCTCCCTGCACAATATAATCCATAAGATTCACAAAATATTTCAGGTCAATATTATGAGGAGTCGTTTAAGAAAAATAAAAGACAATATGACACAACAAAAGTTTACTAGTATTTTGAGATTTTAATCTAAAGTATAATAAATATCCATGTGCAACTTCTTTAGTAAGTACATCTGATTTCACTATTGGCCGGCTTCTGAAGTTTCACTATATGCATGCATTGTCTGTACAAGCACTCTTGAGAGTATAAACCACTATTGCAGAAACTATTGACAACAATCAGCTATGAGAATATCAAAGAAGATATGATTTCAGAATTTTAAAAGAAATTACCTTGTAGAAAGCATGTTGAGGACGCGAAAGCACTGGTTTTTCGTTATACGCATGTAAAAGTTTTTTCTCCGCGGGATTTAAGTGAAGATCATCAGGGTTGGCTACACCAACCATGATTTTTAGTCTTTCTCTGAAAGGAACTGTTGAGTCCTTTGCAAAACCTTTTACAGTTTCCGTTTCATCCATTACTAATCTCTGCAATATATATCGGTAGAAAATGGTTTATTCATGTATTCAAGATAAAAGAAAGTAGTAGTATTTATATAAAGGAAAATAGAAATTAAGAACAGGCTATTACCTTTATGCTGTCCTGAAATTGTGGAGAAATCTCTTTTTCAAAATTTTCTGATACTTTGAAATATAGTACAAGGCTCATTCCTTCCCCATCATTTTCCCCAAGGAACATTGAAGCAGGATAACTAGGCAGCTGCGACAATAAATCCGGAGTTCTTATTAGTTTTTTTCACGAAAACAGCAACAACAACAACTCTGCCTCAATCCTATACGAATTTTCACTGTCATGTCGCTCTAGTAAGCCCGTCTCAGTCCAATAAAAATAAAAATAACAAGTCATTTTCCAAAAAACCCATAAAATTCACATGAAGCCTTAGTTCAAGTAGTTAATCCCAACTAAATAGAATAAGGGGTTGTTTGGCTGGGAAACAAGTTATCCCGGGCTTGCTATCCCAATCTCCAATAGGTGTAAAAATAACTACAATCATGGGATAACTAATCCCGGGATTAGTTATATACTACGATTTTATCTCACCCAAACTTG
Organism: Nicotiana attenuata; assembly: GCF_001879085.1. Classification (NCBI taxonomy): domain Eukaryota; kingdom Viridiplantae; phylum Streptophyta; class Magnoliopsida; order Solanales; family Solanaceae; genus Nicotiana; species Nicotiana attenuata. The sequence continues at coordinate 158,220 of NW_017672721.1, read as the reverse complement.
GGATAAACTCATCTCAAATTTAATCCCGGGATTAATTTCTCTTATCCCTCGTACCGAAATAGCCCTAAATATATGACAGTGTCAAGAAAATGTAAAAAATGCAAGTCTGGTTTTCTAGGGAAATTATGCATTGCAAGAGGACCTGTATATTGACGATCAGCAGCGATGGAACTTTGTCATGTGGCTCTGCAAAGGGAAGCTCAAGATGCCGTGCAATATGAGATATCTTCCGCGGACAAACAAATAAATCAACACCAATAGGTACATAAGGGCAATAGTTAGGGGCAGGAAATTTCCTTTTATCCCTGCATTTGTGAAATATAGAAGTCTTATCAGCTTAAATGTAAAGCGAAACAAGATACTCTAGCAAATCTCATTGTACACAACGCAAACATACCTGAAATAATTCATGCCACGAAGCTTAAATACGGAAGGTGCAATGCGACTCCAACATCCTTGACTAGGTTTCATATCACTGTAATGTGGAACAACAAATCCTGCTCTTGGACGATACAATAATCTCCTTGAAGAACCTGTTATTTTATAAAGTCCTTTAGATTTTGACAGTATACTGGTTATGTGATCAAGAAAAATAATATCTAGATGAATTAGCATGTATTATTATTTGCAGTGACACTCACAAAACTCAGTCGTCGTGTCCCCATCATGCAGTTTCTTATTAACAGCAAGTGTTACAACCGTTAACTTCCTTCTTTGAGATGTCAAAATTGTATCATCCACAACGTTGTTCCGCTTAGTAAAATTTCCATCTACCTGAATTAAGTATGGAGAAACGAATCATTGACTTGGAAGCCTTAACAAAGACATGAGCAGAACATTTCATTTTGACCTTCACAAAAGCTAGAGTAACTTACACATGATATATCATTGTTCTTGATGGTCTGATCAAAGTGTGACGTGCTTTCGCTTCGACTTTGATGATCTAATGCGCTTCCAGCAGCAACGACGAGTGAAGGGCAAATTTCTGGAAGTAAAATTACAAAGAGAACTCAGAAATAACTTCTTTTGGTTACTGTTAGAATTTGGATTAGGATTTATTGATTACCCCCAAGAACACTAGTGAAGTCTTCATCTGAATCAGATTCAAGGACACTGAAAGAATCAAACCACGCTTCCTCTTGGCTTATTCCTGCAAATTAAAGAATTCCTTGGAAATTAAACACTTTTAATGCAATTTGAAATGCCTAACTTTCCTTGGCATCTAGCTCCTATAACCAAGTAAACGGATGCTAAAAATTCTTTCATTTACTTGGTTCAAAGCTATGTTGCAGGAACTCGCCAAAATGTTACCGCATCGTGTCGGATCCTCCAAAAACACACTACTTTTGGAGGATCCTAGAGGCAACCGCCGGCGACATTTTTGGAGGGCCCGAGCAACATAGGTTCAAAGTAATCGATGTTTGCTGAGCAAGAAGATCAGCTATTTCAAGAAAATTATGGCTTATTACAGGTATCCATACCAGTTACATCAACATGATGATAGTTTTGGGAGAGATGAAACGCTGGATTTAACACGCAATCCCCTCCGCCAATAGGTGCAGCCCTGTCCTCATAATCTATTGTGACAAACTCACCAACATCAACATCTCTTACATAGTTTCTCACACCAGTAAGTTGCTCTATCGGTGCAACAGAAACAGATGATGGCGCCTTTCTTCGAAATCTACGAGACTTGGGAATGTACTTTGTCTTTAACTTTATCTTCTTAGTTGGACTCGAAACGCATCCACCCATATCTCAAGACTAAGTTCACAACTCCAAGAAAAATACTCCCTTCCCTCCTTTGCATATACCAACCAAAACTGCAAGATCAGTTCAAAATTCCAACAAGAAACACTGCCTTCCTCCTTTGTATGTATCAACAAACTGCAAGATTATAGCATTCAAAAACACCAAGAAAGGCACTTTAGATATGGACAAACAAACATTACTATTCTTGTATTTTTTGAAGTTGTAAAGTATTAATCATTCATTACATTACATGCCAAAAAAATGGTAAAATCAACTTCTAAATGCATTCCCTGAAAGAACTAAAGGCTAAATGACCTATTTGGTGAATCCTACATATCAAAGATACATAACTATACACATTTAAGACAATAATTAGATGTTGATTGTTAGGCAGAAGTCAATCTACTCCACCCATGTGAAAGCTAACTGATTGAAGCTAGAAAGATATTTTTGACAACAAAATATTAAAAGACACTGAGCTCCCGCGTCTGATTAAGACTGCTATAGTTCAAGCATGATTTTCACTTTTTGATAGCTCCCATGTCAGGATATCAAGAAAATGAGGAAATATCTTAGGCTTAAAAGGGAAGCCCAGTGCACGGGTCCGGGAAAGGGCCGTACCCCAAGGGATGTGATGTAGGCAGCCTACCTTGATGCAAGTATCAGTACCCGTGACCTATAGGTCACACGGACACAACTTTACCGTTGCTCCAAGGCTCCCATTCAGGAAATATCTCAGGATTGAAACAGTAAAACAAGATGAATATTGTAAAATTAGTCAAAAACCATTAAAAACCACAAAATGAATTAAGTAAGCATTAGAAAGTTAGCTGTAATGGCTGAAGGGTCTCAATCACAAGCCAGAATGATATAAAACAACAACAAATGACAAACAAGAATACCTAAAGTATTGTAGAGATAAAGCAATCTTGTAAAATCATGAACAAATAAAAATCATATCTTTAAATTCAGAGAAAAAGAGATATAGTATAAAATTTAGGAAAAAATGGAACTTTTTTGAAGGGTCATGATTTGGAAATAAAGAAATCATTTTTGGCATGCAGTGATAAAATAGAACTAAAAGGTCAACTAGAATTTAAAAGCTGTCTTCATATAAGAACAAAGTACGAGAGGAAATATACAAGCTGGAACTTGCCTGATCTGATCATAAAAACCAATCAATATCAATGATCACAAAGGGCAGGGCAGCCCGGTGCACTAAGCTCCCGCTATGTGCGGGGTCTGAGAAGGACCAGACCACAGGGTCTATTGTACGCAGTCTTACCTTGTATTTTTGCAAGAGACTGTTTCCACGGCTCGAACCCGTGACCTCCTAGTCACGTGGCGTTGCACGTTATCAGTTACGCCAAGGCTCCCTTCAATCAATATCAATGATCAAATGAAAGATAAACAATAACAAGAAAATAGTGAAACCAAAGATGGAAAAGTCTTGATATTTTGTATTGATGTAATAAATTTTATAAACAGAGTAACTTGCATGGAAAATTGGATTATATTTGCTGGTAAAGATTGGTCCACAAAAACAACATAATGTAAAATTAGAAGGGATTAAAGAGAATGATAAGAAACTAAGAAGAAACTGAAGAAAGAAATGAAGGGACTTACTCTTAAATGGTCACTTCCTAATTCCAAATTAAAGTTCATTTTTTTTCTGCGCTCATTTGCACTTCATATATAGTTAGCTACCCCCTACCACTGGCACCCCCACCCCCCCACAAAAAAAAAGCAGGTAAAGAGGTCCCACATATTACACAAAAATGGATTACAACTGTTGAAACTCCAATTATTTATTTGGTTGTCTCCTCTAAAAAAATATAGAGCCTTTTAAATATTAATTTACTGATTACTGATATGATAGTATCTAAGTTCATGATGTCCATTTTTAGCTCATTACTGATTACTAATTTACTATTTTTTTTGGAAAATTTCCTGGAAAACTCGGAAACGCAGTCGATATTCTTAGGATGCGCATTGGGTAACTTGCTCACTATATAATAGCTTGCAAATTACACACGAAATGTAAATCGCATTATACAAGCCCGGTGCGACGAGCTCTGACTGAGCAAGTTACTGGTGAGGGGAATCGATCCCGGATCTCCCACGTGGGAAACCTTGCGGGCAATTCTCTATATATTTGGCATGTCAAAATTATAAGATTTCATAATTTTTACTTTGTTTTCTTTTATATAATTTTCTTTGATTGGACACAAAATTTTAAAAAAAAAACACTTTTAAGATAATAAGTTAATTTTATAAAATATAGTATCAGAGTATAATTATAGAAGTATAACAGTTGTTTTGGAATAACCAAGAAGTAAAACAATCGTATAAAATAAAGTATAATAAGTGTGTCAAATTTATATGATTTGCATTTCCTTTTCATTTTTCACATTTTATTTAGCATTTCACACAAATTTCAACAATCAAAGAGAAAATAAAGGTCATAGGTTGAGAGTTTGACTAGCTCTCTAATGTCTTGGTTTCGTTGATAACTTTGACATTTTGTTAAACTTGTCAAAATATTTAATCAAACTCTTTTGGGAAAAAAATAAATCTCTGAAAATCAAGATTCCATTTCAACTGAACTAACTATGTACATACAATACTATAAGGTGAAAAAATAAACTTTTGTCAAAGCCAATTGATCAAAAGTCAACTAATAACTGACAATCTAAACTATTTTTTATGACAATATTGTTGAATCATTTCTTATCATTTTATAGTAATGATACATTCAACATTTGGTCCAAAATCATGCTTAAAGGAACATCGAATCAAAGAATCAACCGTCCTTCCTTCCTTCATGTTTCTTATTAGGGTTCAAATGGTTTATATTGTTAATATATAACAAATGATTGAATGCAGAGGCAAATCCATAATTTTAAATTTATAGGTTTTGAATTCTAGAAAAAACAGTTGATTAATTTATGAATAAATTATTTATACGTATAAAGTGAATTTTTAATACAAATACACGATTTTTGGGCCAAAATTAATGAGTTTGGCAGAACCAGCAACTAACTGTTGGTATGCGGGATAAGGTGGGATAAGGTATGGAATTAACTTTATACTATGTTTGGTTGACGTTATCCCACTTTATCCCATCAAAATTGAAAATATTTTATCTCACCTCCCACGTGAGATAAATTAGTCCAAGGATTATAATGTTACGACTATAATCAAGAATAAATTTAATATGCGTATTAAAACAATATATATATATATATATATATATATATATATATATATATATATATATATATATATATTGTGCTTGCCATGATAATATATACCAAGTATATAAGTGAGATAATATTTAAACATATAGTGCATTTGTAGAGCTATTACTTGATATCTTAAAGGTGCAAAAATTTAATTCTCACAAAAAGATATCATTTCAATCTCTTTCCTCTCGCCTCTCCACCCAAAGGATTTATTTTAAAATAGCATATATTCCTCTTCATCCAACAATATTAAACAAAGAAAGTATATTCCTTTGAAGCCTAAGTAGTTAGCTCAAAAAATCCAACAACATTGAGAAAAAAGTATTTTAAAAAAAAAACTCAGAAGTTGTTACAAATGAAATATACATAATATATTATTTAGATGTGAAAAATTATCCTCTAAAAAAAATGTTGAATGAATTGACCGTCAATTATGAGATTTAAAAATATTTTTTCCGGAAAAGATAAAGAATATATTAATCATAGAAAAAACAAAATTTCCATAATAAATGCAAATCCCTCTAATATCATTTGAGAATATAAGCTTTTGTTGCACCAGTTATCCTTACTCTTTTTGTCCCAAATATTTCTCATTCTGACAAATCGAATTGCGAAAAATATTTACTATTACTTTTTTCAAAATTAATCTCACTGCTCCAATTAGAGGAGTGTTAATTAAGTGAGAACTTATGGATAGTTTGGTCAAATATTCTTATGATTAATCAAGCCTATTAAAAATCATTTGTAAGAAGTGCGGAAAAAATGTAAGAATTATTATGTATTTTGGTGGCACGAGATGCATAGTGCGAACCCCACAAACCAATAAAATGATTGCTTTTATTGGTAAAGATACCATTGAAATAAAGAAATTGCAAGAATTGGAATTGCTTCTAACTTTTATTGATTAAAATGCAATTAACATTCTTTAAGTAGGTAGAAATTTAGGCAAAAGTACCAACTTTTGAAACAATGATTAGGAGAACTAGGCTTTATGATTTTAGTGGTAGAGCCCCTATCTTATTTATTTTGTGACAAAGGGGTCCCAAGTTTAGTCAAATTGTGTTTTCTCAACGCAAACCTACAATTAGGGAAGAAATTTATTTGTTCTTTTTGAAGATATTATTTTCCATCCCCTTGAGTATTTAAGTAGAATTAGGTGAAGAATATTCAAACTTCATCAAATTCATCCCTCCAAATTATATAAAACAAATCCTAACAACAGCATAAAATAATGGTGCAACATCATATTTAGTACTCCTCCCATTTGTTCCAATTTATGTGAATTTGTACCTGTTTGATTGAGCAGGGAGTTTAAATAAAAATAAAAACTTTTGGAATTTGTGGTCCTAAATAAGTCAAAAAGGGGCCTAGAGTATTTGTGTAGTTATAAAAGCTTTTATTAAGGGTAGAATTGGAAGTTTAAGCTAAACTGTTTCCAAATTTAGAAAGGAGTCATTCTTTTTGGAACGGACCAAAAAGAAAATAGGTTCACATAAACTGGAACGGAGGGAGTATGATATTACAATAAGTGGGTTCTAGGGAGCGAGGGTGGGGTGTACGTAGTCTTTACCCCTATTTTGTATGAGGTAGAAAATTTATTTCCAATAGAACGTCGATTCAACAATAGCAATCATATATAATAAAAAAAAACTCATTTTCGAGGACATTTAAATAATCATCAAGCAACTCTTTTTAGTTTCGTGATATATGGTCTAGAGTATTTTTTTTAACCAATTTTTTAAAAGATGTACTTCTCAGTATATTCAAAAAAATCAAATTCGAAGACAAGTCTTATTATAGGTAGAAGTAATAGATAGGCCTTATTTCTGAATAATAATATCTAGAGAATTAGACAACAAAAAAGCACAATTTGGTGTAGGCATTATTAAGCTATAGAATAGACAACACTTAATTAGGACCCAAACCTACTAAACATAGTACTTCTCATATCATAATTAGTAGTGCGCAACTTGCATTAGTTAGTGATTTCTTTCTTGTTTTTTTCCTATTTTAATTAACAGGAACTCAACCGAGAGCCAATTTTAAAACATCATTTTTTTTTCTTCGTGATTCTCCTTATTTTAATATTTTTTTTTCTCATGTGTGGCACAAGAATCCTTTTGTTTTTTGGTGCGTGGCACAAGAATCCTTCCCTCAAGTGACAAATATTTTTTTCAAATTAAAAAGAAACACAAAAATTAGATATTAAAAATAAAAATGACTTTAGTCAATCACTACCAAACTCTTAGACCAAACCCATTTCGTTCGATGTTCTCCTTTTGTATTTACGTGAGTTGTTGCTAATTAAGCGGCTTGAATTAGTTGAAGTGTCACTTCGAAGCCAATTGTTTAAGGCAGATCTTGAAGTTAGGAGTTTTAAGTGAAGATAATTTAGAAGTATTTTTTTTAATAAGACAGAACTTATGTTAGTTGACAGCTAGATGACTACCCTATTATACCTGAAATGTGGTTCCTCCTAATCCCTACTTTGAATTCTTATTTAGCAGAAACTGAATCTAGAATGTTATCTAATCCAATTAATCCGAAACATATTATTGCATTTTTTAAAAGCACGAAAGATATAGAAATGTTTCCTTGTGAACTTTTGATATAAAAATTTCACGGAGCACACTCTATTTGGCCGCCTCCATTTAACATGTATTCATTTATTTTAAAGTTTAATTGATACCCAATATTTAGTTAACTTCAGATACCGCTTTCTTCTCCGTTGCTGCTACTTATTCTCTGTCGTTGCTTCTTTGGTGCTTCTTCTTCTTCTTCTTCTTCTTCTTCTTCTTCTTCTTCTATTCTTTTTCTCCTTCTGTGATGACCCAAAAGGTCATATTATGTTTTAGGACTCGATTCCGTGTTTCGAGGCCTTCAAAATCTTATTTTATTCTTCCTCGATTTGCGTGCGCAACCCGCGCGTATTTCCGAAAAGCTTTTATGTTGAAAGTTGATAAAATAATAAAATTTACCTTTAAAAGTTGATTTAGTTGACTTCGGTCAACGTTTTGAGTAAACGGACCTGGACTCGTGTTTTGACTGTCCCGATGGGTCCGTATCGAAATATGGAACATGGGCGAATGCCCGGAACCGAATTTCGAGGTTCCTAGCTCAAAACATGAATTTTTGATGAAAATTGAAAGAGTGGAAATTAAATGGTTTTAAGAATTTAGTTAATGGTTGATCTTGTTAGTATCGGGCATGTATTTTGGTTCTGGAGCCCGGTACAGGTCCAAAATAATATTTATACCTTATCTGTGAAATTTGATGAGAAACGGAACTGATTTGACGTGATTCGGACGTCCGGTTGTGAAAATAGGAATTTCAAAGTGTTCTTAAGAATTTCATGTGATTTGGTGCTAAATTCATAGTTTTAGGTATTATTTTGGCGATTTGATCGCACGAACAAGTTCGTATGATGTTTTAAGACTTGTGTGCATGTTTTGTTTGGAGCCCCGAGGGCCCGGATGAGTTTCGGATAGGCTACAAGATGTTTTAGGCTTAGAAATCTGGTATGTTTTGTTGCAGCTAGTATTCTGATGTTTTGTGCTTCGCGATCGCGAAGCCATTCTCGCGATCGCGAAGGGGAAACTAGGCTGGGGGAGGACTTCACTCTTCGCGAACGCGGAGACTTGGTCGCGAACGCGAAGCAATAGGGGTCTTACCCTCCGCGAACGCGACCGGCTCGACGCGAACGTGATGGCTTAGGGACCTGGGGGAGGGGGTCAGTTGCTCTTCTACGCGAACGCGATCATTGGGTCGCGAACGCGAAGGCCAGGGGGAGTAGTCTTTCTCGAACGCATAGTGAGTCTCGCGAACGCGTAGGCCTTTGGGCCGCTGTGTATCGTGATCGCGGCAAGCCCTTCGCGAACGCGAAGAAGGTCTGTCTATTAATTTTAAAACAGACCCAAAAACAGGTCTTCTTCAAAATTTCATATCTCTTTCATTAGAACTTGGCCTAGGGCGATTTTTGAAGGGGGAATTCAACACCAAATCATAGGTTTGTACTCTTTAACTCATTTCCTTCAATTCTCCATCATCACCCATTAAATTCCTAATCCTAAATCTTGTTCTTTCATGGTAGAATTAGGGATTTTTGGAAGAATTGGGGTTTTTTGCAAATTGGAAATTTAGACCTCGATTTGGGGTCGGATTTCGGAACTAATTACATATTCGGGCTCGGGGGGTGAATGGGTAAATGGGTTTTGGTCCGAACCTCGAGTTTTGACCAAGCGAGCTCGGGATCGATTTTTGACTTTTGGAAAAATGTTAGGAAACCTAAATTTATGTATTGAAATTGATTTCTTTAGCAATATTCGATGTTATTAAGTTAATTATTGCTAGATACGAGTGGTTTGGAGGTAGAATCTAGACGAAAAGAGGTAATTGAGTAGTGAGTGGCATGTGGATCGAGGTAAGTATTGTGTCTAACTTTGACTCGAGGAATCAGGGATCCTTGACTTAATTGCTATGTGAAAAATCATGTGAGTGGCGTATAGGTGAAGTGACGAGTACCTATGCGCCGCCAATTTATCTGTTTTGCCTGTTTTCTTCCGTTCTTATTATATTGTTTTCCTGCCTTAATTGTTGCATGTTTTACTGGTATTTTCATCTTTAATTGCTACTTGTCAGATATTGGTTTTCGCTATTGAAGGTATTAGATATCCCGTAGTTTCATTGTCTCATATTATTGGCTTAAGCTGGTTTACCGGTGTTTAATGGTATATTTTGGATTGGTTTCGCTGAGTAGTATTAATTGTGTGAAGTTTCATAATGTACAAGCTTTCCGTTTGATTTGGTTTGAGGTTTAAATATTGTGGAAAGTTTTGAGTTAAATTGTAAAATTTTTGTTCTTATTGAGTAATTGATACTGATATGGTAGGATCGGGTTGCACGCCGCAACATGAGGATTAAGGGTGATATATTAAGGAGGAATAAGGGTGAAATGCTATTATATAGTGGGATCGGGTTGTGCGCCGCAACTGGAGGAATAAGGGTGATATATTAATGAGTAATAAGGGTGAATTGCTAATATACGGTAGGATCAGGTTGCACGCCGCAACTGGAGGAATAAGGGTGTGATTGATATGGAGTAATAAGGGTGAATAGTCATATTGATATTGATTATATGGTGGGATCGGGATGCGCGCTGCATCCGTTTATGTGTTTATGTATCTTTCTTCTACTGTTTAAGTTATTATGTAGTTTTGCATTTCACTTAAAGATTGGTTATAGCTGGATACTGATAAGATACTTGAGTTCTGTATTCATTCCTTGCAAGTTACTGGTTTATTTTGTTCTGTTCTTCTTTCTGCTTTTATTATACATTATGTGCAGGTTATAGTGTTATTGCCCCGCCGTAGCCTCGTCACTGCTTCATCGAGGTTAGACTCGGCACTTACCAGTACATGGGGTCGGTTGTACTGATACTGCACTCTGCACTTTCTGTGCAGATTTCGAAGCAAGTAGTGGTTGATTGAGAGGTTGGCTTCAGGTTATACAGTTTGGAGACCCAAGGTAGTCCTGTTGGCATCCCCTTCTACATCTCTATAGTATTGTTTTCCTTATTTCCAAAACAGTTGTAATTTCTTTCAGACTGATATTTGTAGAAAATCATAGTGTGTTCGTGGATTGTGACACCAGATTCTGGGTAGTAATAGCAACAGTATCGGTAATAGTATATAAACAAAGAGGTTGTTTACTTACTTTCATAATTATTTCTACTTGTTTTAGTTTGTTTACTTTTAATCATTGAAACGTAAAGGAAATTGGTTAATAATACTCTAACGTTGGCTTTCCTATCAAGTGTGATGTTAGGTGCCATCACGGTCCACATAGTGAGAATTCCGGGTCATGACACCTTCTTCTTCTTCTTCTTCTTCTTCTTATTATTATTATTATTATTATTATTATTATTATTATTATTATCTTAAAATTTAAAACTTTGAGTTTGTACGTAGTGGGGAAATCGAAAGCCACTATTGTTCAACTTAGAGAAAGCTTGTGAGGTCCATCCTATTCAACAATAGGCATGTGCCTATGAAATGAAACTTTGCTGACAACTGTTTCTTGGAGCCAAAGTTTGGAAATAAGTGGAGGAGATTAATACATTTCTTGTAGTATTCTTGGAGGCTACGTATTTTTCTCCTATAAATGGAGGAGCTCTCTCACTTCTTCAAACACACCAAAAAAAGTAGAGAGAAGTAACAGAAGTTAGAGAGAGTAATCCACATATCGTAGTCTGTGAGATAAATAGTGAGTGCGAGTTGTAAGGTATTTATAAAGAGTGTTATTTCTTTCGAAACTGTAGTAATATCTTGACACTACTAAGTTATAATATTATATTGGTAATATTGCTCTACTCGGGTATTGTATTTTACCCCGTTAAACAAATTTTGGTGTCTTTATTACTCTCTTGTGTTATTGTTATTTATCGTGGATATTATTCCTGGGCGAGATTATATTATTTTTTCAACAACGTGGTATCAAAGTCATGGCGAATAATGGTCCGTTGTCTTTTTAGTACCCCCATCTCACAAAAGATAACTATGAGAAATGGTGTCTACGTATGAAAGCCATTCTTGGCTCCCAGGATGTGTGGGAAATCGTAGATAGAGGGTATACAAAACCCGATAATTAGGAAGCTCTGTCTCAAAACTAAAAAGACGTCTTGGCAAAGACAACGAAGAAGGATCAACAAGCCATCACGCTCATCCACCAATGTTTGGATGATGCCATGTTTGAGAAGGTGGCAGATGCTACCAGCTCAAAGGAAGCTTGTGATATTTTACAAAATTCTCTTCAAGGAGTAGACAATGTGAGGAAGGTAAAACTTGAAACTCTAAGGGCTGATTTTGAAGTTTTAAAAAAGAAAGAATCTGAATGCATTTCGGGTCATTGTTCAAAAGTAAAAGCTGTTGTGAATCAATTAAGAAGAAACGGGGAGGACATAGAAGATGTCCGTGTGGTAGAAAAGATCCTTCACACTTTAACACCTAAATATGATTTTGTGGTGTGTGCTATTGAAGATTCTAAAGATTTAGACCTATGATGGTGGAGCAATTGGAGGGTTCTTTACAGGCCCACGAAGAAAAGATCAAAAGGACAGAAGAAGTGCCATTGGAGCAACTTCTTAAAAGTCAGGCATCATTCAAGGATTATAGAGGTGAAAAGAGCTATCAAAGGAATGGACGGGGACGAGGCCGTGGCGGTCATGGAAGAGGAAGAAGTAATAGTAACAACTTCAACAATGAAGTTAAAATCTATCAAACATTCAGAGGCCGTGGTCGTGGACAAAGAGGAAGAAGAGGACGTGGCTACTACCAAGAAAATAATGAACAAAGGTATGACAAATCAAAAATTGAATGTTATAATTGTCATAAATTTGGCTACTACTCATGGAAATGTCGTAGCAATGTTGAAGAAAAAGCTAACCTTGTTGATGACAAGAAATAAGAAGACGAGTCAACGTTGTTGCTGGAACTCAAGGAAGAAGACATGGATGATTATAGCTCGTGATATTTGGACAATGGAGCAAGCAATCATATGTGTGGATGCAAAGAGAAGTTTGTGGATATCAATAAAACTGTGAGAGGTAATGTATCCTTTGGAGGTACCTCAAAGATTCAAATCTAAGGGATAGGTACGATTCTGATCTCCTGTAAAAATGGTAACCACAAGTTAATTCAAGATGTTTATTATGTCCCAAAATTAAAAGGTAGTATTTTGAGTTTGGGCCAACTTCTTGAAAAGGAATATGACATCCACATGAAAAATATGCATCTTTGGCTTAGAGATTCAAGTGGAATTCTAATTGCTAAAGTGCATATGGCAAATAATAGATTATTTTTTCTAAATCCTAAGACAATTGATGCAAAGTGTTTGAAGGCTAATGTGCAAGATGAATCATGGTGTTGGCACATGCGATTTGGGCACTTGAATTTTGAAGCGCTCAAATCAATGGGAGAAAATAATATGGTGCATGGGATACCATCAATCAACCATCTCAATCAATTGGGTGAAGCTTGTCTTCTTGGGAAACATGCAAGGAGGAGTTTTCTAAAGGAGGCCATGTCAAGATCAATCAATCCGCTCCAGCTTGTTCACACTGATGTGTGTGGACCAATCAATCCATATTCCTTTGGTAAAAGTAAATACTTTTTTCTTTTCATTGATGACTTTAGTAGAAAGACTTGGGTTTATTTCTTAAACCAAAAATCTGAAGCTTTTTCCGTTTTTAAAAATTTTAAAGTACTTGTGGAGAAAGAAAGTGGCTATGAAATAAAAGATTTAAGGTCCGATAGAGGACGCGAATTTACTTCAAAAGAATTTAATGACTTCTGTCAGTCTCATGGAATTCGTCGCCCTCTAACGGTACTTATTCACCCCAACAAAATGGAGTTGTAGAGAGAACGATTCTTAATATGGCAAGATGTATGTTGAAAGCTAAAAGTATGCCCAAGGAATTTTGGGCCGAAGCTATTTCTTGTGCAGTTTATTTGAACAACAGGTATCCAACAAGAAATGTTAGAGATCAAACCCCTTAAGAAGCATGGAGTGGAAGAAAGCCAAGTGTTAAGCACTTGAGAATCTTTGGGAGCATAGCCAATTCTCATGTACCACACCAAGGGAGATCGAAGCTTGACAATCGAAGTATCAAGCATGTGTTTGTTGGCTATGATACGAGTACAAAATGCTACAAGTTATACAACCAGAGTAGCGGCAAAGTGGTGGTAAGTCGCGATGTTGAATTTGATGAAGAATTGGCATGGAATTGGGAAACTCAAAAAGAAACTTTATTTGATTTTCTTCCAACTTTGGTAATGAAGAAGAACTAGAGACCGTGGAACCTGTGCAACATACAACTCCACCTCCTTCTCCAACCAATGTTGCATCTCCTTCTTCTCAAGAAAGTTCAAATGAACAGCCGTAAAGGACGAAGAGTATTCAAGAGCTCTATGAAGACACAGAAGAAGTTACTAATTTTGATTTTCTATGTTGCCTCTTTGCTGATAGTGAACCAATGAACTTTGATGAAGCTGTTACAAACAAAAGGTGGAGACAAGCCATGAAGGAGGAGATCGGGTCAACAGAGAAGAACAACACTTAGGAGTTAACAACTCTTCCCAAGGGACAATGAGCAATTGGAGTGAAATGGGTATACAAGACAAAGAAGAATGCTGATGGAGAAGTTGAGAGATACAAAACACGACTTGTGGCTAAAGGATACAAGCAAAGGCAAGGCATTGACTATGAAGAAGTCTATGCACCTGTCGCCCGCATGGAGACGATTCGTTTGCTGATCTCTTTGGCGGCACAAATGAAGCGGAAGATCCATCAATTAGACGTCAAGTCAGCCTTTTTGAATGGATATCTTGAAGAAGAAGTCTATGTTGAAAAACCATTAGGCTTTGTGGTCAAAAACCATGAAGATAAAGTGTTGCGGTTGAAGAAAGCTTTATATGGATTAAAGCAAGCCCCACGAGCATGGAATAGTTGCATCGACAAGTATTTTAAGGGGAAAAAACATAATTAGACAATAATCGAGAACATTTTGCAAAATCCTAGCAGTAATAAGTAATTAACAAATATGACAGCTAATTAACTACATTTGTAGCACAATCCCATTAAAATAGGGATTACTAGTTAATAGCACTTCACAAATCTTCCGAATCCATTCCCACAACTTTCTCTTCCCCATTTAATGCATTACCTCAAAATGCTCTCATTTCTATTTATTATGCTTGTAATATATTAAATTTAATAATTCATTGTGTTGTATAATATTGAATACATGATGAATAGTATATTCATAGTAAATTAATGATACATATTCATATGTATGTATTATACTACTATCATATACGACGTATTTATGGTATACACAATATAATATAATTATACTATTATAGTCATTCACAAATTCTTCAGCCATTGTATATATAGAATGTATGTTAATGTTAATATTAGTGAATAAATATATATATACACGTATTATAATAGTATATAATTATGTATAAATATATACACACACGATATAATGATGGTATTTAATAGTGTATAAATTACAACGATATTCTAGTATATTATATACACAGGTATACCAACGATAATTAAATAAATAAATTACAATGATATTCTAGTATGTTAATTTTATATGTTATCATATTAGTTTCTCTTTAACGTGCGTCTAGTTTTTTTAACCACATGTAACGACCTGGTCGGTCGTTTTTGGGATTTTACGCCCCGATCCCCTATTAACTGCTTCCCCCAAGCTTATTTCTGCTATTTTGATTTGCCGGGATGTTCGGTTTTGAGTCTCTGAGAGTTTTGGGACACTTAGTCCCTAAATGAGAGCTTAAGTGTTGGAAAGTTGACCGTAGTCGGAACAGTGTGAAGACGACCTCGGAATGGAAATCCGATAGTTCCGTTAGCTCCGTTAGGTGATTTCGGATTTAGGGGCATGGTCGGATTGTGTTTTGGAGGTCTGTAGCTAATTTAGGCTTGAAATGCCGAAGGTTGAATTTTGGAAGTTTCCGGTTCGATAGTGAGATTTTGATCTGAGGGTTGGAATGGAATTCCGAGAGTTGCAGTAGTTCCGTTATATCATTTGGGATGTGCGTGCAAAGTTTCAGGTCATTCGGACGATGTTTGGTAGACTTTTTGATCGAAAGTGTATTTTATAGAATGTTTGAAATTTTAGGCTTGAATTCGATGAAAAATAGGTGTTTTGATGTTGTTTATAGCGTTTCGAAGGTTGGAACAAGTTTGAATGATGTTATGGGATATGTTCGTAGGTTTGGTTGAGGTCCCGGGGGCCTCGGGTGTGTTTCGGATGGGCTATAGATCATTTTTTTCTCCTGTTTTGAACTGCTGTTTCTGCTTCTGGTATGCCTCTTTCGCGATCGCGAACCTCATGTCGCGTTTGCGATGTGTTATTGCTGATCGCCTTTTTTCCCTTCACTGCGTTCGCGTATAACCTTCCGCGATCGCGAAGGTCTATTTTTCTCTACTTCGCGATCGCATCTCTATTCACGCGTTCGCATAGTATAAATTAGGAGATGGGGCGGTTGTCTATTTTTCTCTTCGCGTTCGCGTGACCGCGATCGCGTAAGCCCTGCCTATTGTTCATCACGTTCGCGTCCCATTTATCGCGATCGCGAAGTGTATTTCTTGAAAGCTTCAAATTTCTTCTATGCGATCGCGACTCTTCTCCCGCGATCGCGATGCATAAATATCTGGGCAGAATGTTTAAGTTCAAAATCGAGGGTTTTGGGTTCATATCACAAAAATCGAATTGGAGCTCGGGAGAGGGCGATTTTGAGAGGGATTTGAAGAGGAGATCTTTGGGTAACGATTCTTTAACCCTTTCTGTTGATACCCAATTTTTCCCTATATTTTTAAATATGCAAAATACCCTCAAAATAGCCTATATAGGCATATATAAGTACATCCCAAGGTCCTATTATTTTTTCTTAATTTTTCAAAGATTTTTAAATCAATTTACTGCCCTGTTTTATCAAGAAAAACCCAATGATGGTCCCTAAAATTATCATTTTTGGTGATTCATTTATTGGATTCTTATGTTTGTACCAAAATATGGCTAAGATATTTTTTATACATTTTTATAAATTTATTTGGTATTTTTAAGGATAAAATTGCATAATAGTAATATTAGCCATTTTTAAGTTTAAATCCGTCTCACATTTATAAAATGGGATTTTATATTTTTAAATTGATAATTATATATTATAAGTCATTTTAGTACTTTTAATTTGTTTCCAGAAATTTGTTTATTATTTTTATAAATTAAGAGGGAAAAAGAGGCTATTTAACTTATAGCCACATTAGGCTTTCTAATCTGGCCTAATTAAACCAATCCCCAACCCAAATTAGACCAATCCAATACCCAGCCCAATCAAATTACCCGACTTATGCCCCAACTATCCTACCCGACCCACCTACCCCATCCAATCTGGACCGTTGATCATTCAGATCAACGGTCCCCATTTTACCTACCTAAATTAAACCAAACGACCCCCCAATACCCCTAATTTTTCCCTCACTCGTCTCTATCTCTCTAACCTCTGGTTCTCTCTAGAACCTTCCCCATCCCCTCCTCTCCGATGAATTCTGTTCATCTTCTCCGGTCACCCTCCAACCTAGATCTATGGTGTTTTCACCACCCTCCAAGCCACCTATGGCCCCTCACGTTTGGTTAACTGAAGCTCCATGACTCGACCATCAAGGGTTATGTCTAAACCTCTGTCGGTTCGAATCTCTGGCCCCGTTCCGGCAAGCTATGTCTATTTTGAAGCCTGGTCTCGACTCTTTTTGCTTAGATCCAAGCCTTTCTCGTCGTTTGGGTTTCGCTGAGAACCCTAGTTTTGAGGTTTTTCTAATCTCTTTAGATCTATTCCATATCCATGCTTTCCTTAAGATTTTAAATGATTTTCCTGGCTTTTCTTTCAAAAACTACTTTCAAAACCATTTCTTTTCCGATCTAGGGTTTTTCTGAAAGTATTTAAATGTTTCTCTGACTTTCTTTCTGTGTGTATTTGCCTCTATTGTGTTCTTGTATTTTCTTCTACCATGTTCTTGTATGCTCCTTCTACTGTATTTTCTTATACTGTGTTCTTGCATGTTTCTCCTACTGTATCTTCCTTTACTATGTTCTTAAGTGTTTCCTATTAAGTTCCACCTACTGAGTTCTGGTTAAGCTTCTTCCAAAAAAAACGTCTTAATATGCTTCTCCTACTGTTCTTATCAATTTTCCCATTATGTTTCAAATTAGTTTCTTCTACTCTGTTTTCTTTGAGCTCTTCTACTATGTTCTGCATGTTACTTTTCTATCATGTTTCTCATGAGTTTCTGTTGCTGAAAGAAACGTGTTAGAAGTTTCAGTTCTTTTCTGAGACCTCTGAACCTGTTTCGATTTAATTACTTAACCTCTTATCTTTGCACTCGATTAATGGTGGAAACCCTAGAATTTGGGGGTTCTTCCAAGTTTGGGTATGTGATTTGCCTGAACTAGGGTTTTATTTCAAAACCCCAACTCTTTCAGACCAATTTCGAGTCTCTGAACGGAGTTAGGACATCCTTGTCTTTTATACGACTCTGACTTTTGCTAAACTCTTTTATACTGGATTTTTCTACTGATTTTACAATGACACGACATCTTCTTTCAACTCAACATGTTTGTATGCTCTTTATATGTGATGAACTTCCCTCTAAAATGGCTTTCGAATTTGTGATTAGTTCAGACCTCCTTCTGAATAGGCTTGATTGATTTTCTTTGCTTGTTTGTTGATTTCCCTGTGACTCGACTTAAGTTAAAAACCTTTCTCAGCTTTTCTGACTTGGTTCATTCATACAAAATCTCTGACCTCTGATTTACTAGCTACTAATTGATTTTCTTACCTTAATTGTACAACCACGTATTTCAAAATTATTTACTTAAATAAAACTTCTATGTATTTATCCCTAATGTGTTTATTTACAGCTTGTGTATCCATGTCTACCTACTGTTCTTGTAGAGTTCAATATTTAAATTAGCATGCTGATTTATTTGTGCCTATTTCTGCTATGAATCCCTATTCCCTACCCCCTTATGTGTTTGAACTATGGTTTATGACATGGCAATATGTAAGTTATTGTCCATGAATTAAACTTGATCCTGTGGGATCCCAACCTCTAAACAATGTGTTCTAATAGGCTTATGGGTATGCTAGCACTCCCTATTGCTGGGTATGCCCACAACCTGCTCTTGCCTCTTTCAATTTTCCTATTTCCCCTGTACCCCTATGTGTATTTATTTGTATATGTTTCCCTTTCCCTTTCCCCCTTTCAGAACTCTATTTCGGCACTTTCATTCTCTCTTAGTCTTTAAGTTCTGCCACCCTGCTGTGAGCCTTGCCTTGGGACCTTGAGTTCCCTCTGAACTTGGACACTTGAGGGCTGGCCCTTCCACACCGCACTATGTCTTAATCTGGTGATGTATTTGGGTGTGAGCATTGCACGGAGTCCTTTTCGAGGCTCTTAGGGAACTTTGACACGTCCAAATAGGAGAAAGGCTTTGGATCATGATCTCATTGGAGTTGGTTTACTTCATATTTCAGACAGGAAATCTGAATCAGGCTCTCCTTGGTTGTACTTTTTAATTTTCGATGTATTCTTTTATTTTTCTGGGCTGTAATAATTTGTAATAAACTCTTTGGGATGGCTAGTGAAAAAGGGAGGGATAACTATGTATGCAAAGGGTAGATATCCTGCCTATAGGTACTTTCTGAATTTCTGCACTCTCATATAGATATCCTGCCTATAGGTTATTTCTGAATTTCTGCATTCTCTCATATAGATACCATGTCTGTAGGAATTCTGCATTCTCTCATATAGATACCATGTCTGTAGGAATTCTGCATTTCTCATATAGATACAATGTCTGTAGGAATTCTGCATTCTCTCATATAGATACCATGTCTATAATTACCTGGAAATCTGAATCCTTCTAGGTTGATAAGTGATGTCGTACTCACTTAACTCTATAGCCCATTTCGCTAATCTACCTGATAATTCATGTTTATGTTAAAATGTTTCGTAAATGGAAAAGCAGTAACCACAGCAATGGGATGACATTGAAAGTAAGGTCTTAATTTCTAGATGCCATAATCAAGGCTAGCACTAATTTTNACCAAACCAAACCGAGTCCCCTCCCCCCGACTACCAAAACCCCAACCCAACGTGGCGATCGAATACCGTCTACCATAATAATGTCCTCAATAAAGGGAGCCATCGTGGATGCTCGACTGATTAGTTTGTTGTTGTAGGCAAACTCCGCTAACGGACAAGAACTGACTACCCAAACGAAACCTACCAAACGTACAAATAAACAACATGGCGACGGGAGCATATCCTACCAAAATCTGAATAGTACACTCGGACTGTCCGTCCGTCGTGGGGAT
The DNA here is from genome assembly GCF_001879085.1 of Nicotiana attenuata. Taxonomy (NCBI): domain Eukaryota; kingdom Viridiplantae; phylum Streptophyta; class Magnoliopsida; order Solanales; family Solanaceae; genus Nicotiana; species Nicotiana attenuata. The sequence continues at coordinate 138,257 of NW_017672721.1, read as the reverse complement.
GAAATGATGTGCTCAATTCGACCCGCCGTACCCAATTCACGCTGAACTGCCCTCTAGAATGCGAGGTAAACTGCATACCTCGATCAGAAATGATAGACACGGGTACACCATGGAGACAAACGATCTCCCGGATAGTAGATCTCAGCCAAACGCTCCGAAGAATAGGAAACTGCCATAGGAATGAAATGCGCTGACTTAGTCAACCTATCAACAATAACACATACTGCATCGAACTTCCTCTGATTCCGTGGGAGTCCAACAAACGAAACGTCCATAGTGACTACGCCTCCCACTTTCACTCAAGAATCTCAATCTTCTGAAGCAAACCACCAGGTCTCTGATGCTCGTACTTCACCTACTGACAATTCAAACACCGAGCTACATATGTAACAATATCCTTCTTCATCCTCCTCCACCAAAAATGCTGCCGCAAATCCTGATACATCTTGGCGGTGCCCGGATGAATAGAATACTGGGAACTATGGGCTTCTCTAGAATCAACTCACGAAGTCCATCCACATTAGGCACACAAACTCGACCCTGCATCCTCAGAACTCTGTCATCTCCAACTGTAACCTGGCTAGCACCTCCGTGCCGCACTGTGTCCCTAAGGGCAAGCAAATGAGGATCATCATACTGCCGATCTCTAATATGCTTAAATAATAAAGACCGAGCGACTGTACAAGCTAAAACACGGCTGGGCTCAGAAACATCCAACCTCACAAACTGATTGGCCAAAGCCTGGACATCCAAAGCAAGTGGTCTCTCCCCGACTGGAATATACGCAAGGCTGCCCATACTAGCTGACTTCCTACTCAAACGCATCGGCCACTACATTCGACCTTNCTCCACCTCTAGCTGCTTGACCCTACCTCTAGCTAGCTGAGCGGGCAATAGAACACCCGGTGCCAGAACCATGGCACGAGTACCCTGATATTGTGAACTGCTCGATGCTCGAGGACAAAATCTAGCAACATGCCTCGGATCGCTACAAGTATAACAAGACCTCGGCTGCTGAGACTGCTGACCCTGAAACTGACCCTGACGGCCTGAGCAAGCACCCTGAAAACTCTGGATCGGAGGTGCACTTATAGGAGCTGGTGATGCACTGTAGGGTAGTTGATCAGAATACTGCATATGAGAACCAAGGCCACCTGGAGCACCGTGAGAAGCCTAAAGTGCTGAATGAAATGGCCTGGTATGATGACCCCTACCAAAAGAATCCTGCCAGACGAGGCACCACTGAATCTACCAGAATGACGAGGCATGTTGTCAGACCCCAGACCACTCCCCTGAGCTAAAACCATCTCGACTTGCCTGGCCACATTGGCCGCATCCTTAAAAGAAATCTCTCTCCCTGACTCCCTAGCCATTTGCAATCTGATAGGATGAGCGAGTCCCTCAATAAACCTCCTCACCCCCTCTCTCTCGGTGGGGAGTATAAGAAGAGCATGACGAGCCAAATCAATAAACCTCATCTCGTACTGAGTGACACTCATAGAACCCTGCTAAAGATGCTCGAACCGCCTGCGGTACTCCTCTCTCTGAGTAACGGGAAAGAACTTCTCGAGAATAGCTGTGAGAACTGGTCCCAAGTGAGGGCTGGTGACCCAGCTGGTCTGGCCAAACAATAATCTCTCCACCATTTCTTGGCGGAACCTGACAGATGAAAAGCAGCAAAGTCGACCCCATTGGTCTCCACTATCCGCATGTTTTGCAGAACCTCGTGACAACTGTCCAAATAATCCTGGGGATCCTCTGAAGATGTACCGCCATAGGTAGTAGTGAAAAGCTTGGTGAACCTGTCCAATCTCCACAAAGCATCAGAAGACATAGCTGCTCCATCACCAGTCTGTGCTACAATACCCGGCCGAACTACCCCAACTGGCTGAGCTACTGGAGTCTGAAACTGAGGAGCTATCTGCTCCGTAGTGTGAGTAGCGGAAGTCTGTGCTCCTTCTCCAGCCCGAGAGATGGCTGGTGCTACAGGAAGTATGCCTGCCTGAGTAACACTCTCCATAAGGCCCACTAGACGGACCATAGCATCCTGGAGTACCGGGGTAGCGATGAACCCCTCTGGAACCTGAGCTGGCCCTGCTGGAACGGTCTGGGCCGGAACCTCATCCTCAAACTCTACCTGAGGCTCCGCTGCTGGTGCCGCTGCTCTGCGCTGAGCCCTTCCCCTGCCCCGGCCTCTAGCACAGCCTTGATCGTTCTCTGCCCCTCGTAGGAGCTGCCACTGAGGGCTCGGGCTGCTGATCAGCTGATGAAGCAGTACGTGTTCTAGCCATCTGCGAAAAAACAGAGTAGAAGTTCAACTAGCATTGAGAAATCAAATCGCACGAAAGGGAAGAATAGATGTGAAGTTATTCCTAAACTCTGTAGCCTCTGGGGATATGCACAGACGTCTCCGTACCGATCCCTCGGACTCTACCTAGTTTGTTCGTGAATTGTGAGACCTAGGCAACCTAATGCTCTGATACCAACTTGTCACGACCCGGATTTCTCACCGTCGGGATCGTGATGGCGCCTAACGCTGTGAATGCTAGGCAAGCCAACAATTACGCTTCTAACACATTAATCAATAGCTAAACAATAATAAATAATATATTGAGGCTAAACAGATATGAAAAGAGAAAATTTTGTAATAGATTAAATACTCTAATAAAAGACTACCCCAAAATCTAGTGTCACAATCCACGAATGTCTAAGAATTTCTACAAACACCGGTTTCAAAGAAAATACATCTGTTTTTCGAAATAAACGAAAACAAGAATCTAAATAGAGGAAAGGGACTCCAGGGTCTACGAACGCCGGCAGATCTACCTTGGGTCTCCCGTGGACTGAAGGCAGCAACCCGAACTCTGGTCAGTACGGTCCAGTATCGGGATCTGCACAGAAAGTGCAGAGTGCAGTATCAGTACAACCGACCCCATGTACTGGTAAGTGCCGAGTCTAACGTCGACGAAGTAGTGACGAGACTAGGACACGACAATAATATAAACCAGTTCAGTTAAACAGTACACTAACAGAATAACAATTAATAGAAGCTAAGCAGAAATGAACGGGAAGGGGCAGCATGCTATGGGGGTAACAGAAAAAAGAATCACAGCAGTAAAGGAATTTAACAGCTAAAACACCTTGAACCGATAATAACAAATAAACACAACAACATAAATTAAATGCACAGCATCACCCTTCGAGATTTTACTCTCAACCTCACAGGTAATCAATAATAGAAACGTGCACGGCATCACCCTTCGTGCTTTACCACTCAGCCTCACCAAATAATCAATAATGGATACGTGCACGGCATCACCTTTCGTGCTTTAACACTCAGTCTCACTAGATAATCAATAATAGATACGTGCACGGCATCACCCTTCGTGATTTTACACTCAACCTCACCATATGAATAATAGAAATGTGCACGGCATCGCCCTTCGTGCTTTCTCACTCTTCCTCACCACATAAACAAACAAAAGAAACAATAACAACCCGGCAAGAGCATCATAATTAAACAATTTTGTTCCATCACTTAACTTCACAACATGAATCTCAAATTGAGCCAATACTCAACCAATATCCAAAAGCCAGGAAAAACATAATAAAACTTATTCAACATGAACGATAACCTGTTTAAGCAAGAACAATACAAATAAAGAAACATAACGGTCACAAGTGTAAGACTCACTCACATGCTATGACCCGACAACAACGTATAAATACTCGTCACCTCACCTATATGTCGTACTTAACAAATAAACATGTAGCAAATAAGGCAACAATACCTAATCCCTCAAGCTAAGGTTTGCCACAACAGATACCTTGATTCCACGGCCAAACTCAAGCCTCAAATACCGTCTTTCCCTTAGTTTCCACTTTCAATCCGCCCGAATCTTTTCATAATTAACTTACTAACATCAATTAAAGCCAAAGAAACCAATTCTAATGCACAATTCCCCGAAAAGTCAAAAATTCGACCCGAGCCCGCTTTGTCAAAACTCAAGGTTCGAACCAAAACCCGATAACCCATTCACCCACGAGCCCAAATATGTAATTAGTTTCGGAATCCGATCCCAAATCGAGGTCTAAATTCCCAAATTTGTAAAATTCCCAATTCTCCCAAAATCCCTAATTTCTACCATTAAAGAACAAGATTTAGGCCTAGAAATCTAACGGGTATTGATGAAAATTGAAAGAGATGAGTTTAAGAACACAAAACTATGATTCGGTGTTGAAATCTCTCTTCAAAGATCGCCCAAGGTCGAGTTCTATGGTCGAAAATATGAAATTTTGAGCGAATCCCGATTTAGGTTCTGTTTTAAAATCACTAGACAGGTCCTCTTCGCGTTCGCGAGAAGCCTGTCGCGTTCGCAAAGCAGCGGTCCTATTAACCTTCACGTTCGCAAGACACACTATGCGCTCGCGAAGGTATATCCCCCCTAACCTTCGCATTCGCGAGCCGTTTGCCGCGTTCGCGTAGTGTAGCATTCCCCTCCCCTAGTTCCCATTTTTCGCTTTCGCGATAGCCTGGTCGCGTTCGCGAAGGGTAATGCCCCTAACGCTTCACGTTCGCGACTAGTGTCTCGCGTTCACGTAGAAGGATTTCTCCTTCAGACCGACCTACTCTTCGCGTTCGCGGGAGATCCTTCGCGAACGCGAAGAAGGACACATCTGTGCACCTGCAACAGCAAAACAGCAAAACTTTCTAAGTCCAAAACACCCCGTGGCCTATCTAAAACTCATCCGAGCCCTCGGGGCTCCAAACCAAACATGCACACAAGTCTAAAAATATCATACGCACTTGCTCGTGCGATCAAATCGCCAAAATAACATCTTAATCAACGAATTTAGCATCAAAATCAATGGAGTTCTCAAGAACACTTAAAGTTCTATTTTTACAACCGAGGGTCCGAATCACGTCATATAAACTCCGTTTCTTACCAAATTACACAGACATGACTTATATACCATATTGCACCTGTACCAGGCTCCGAAACCAAAATACGGGCCCGATACCAACAAGATCAAGCATTATTAGATTTCTAAAAACCATTATATTTTCAGTTTAACAATTTTCTTCAAAAATTCATTTCTCGGACTAGGGACCTCGGAATTCAATTGCGGGCATACGCCCAAGTCCCACAATTTTCTACTGACCCTCGGGGACCGTCAAATCACGAGTCTGGGTCCGTTTACTCAAAATGTTGACCGAAGTCAACTTAATCAATTTTAAAGGCAAAACTTAATATTTTTCTCAAATTTTTACATAAAGGCTTTCCGAAACCGCGTCCGGACTGCGCACGCAAATCGAGGAGAAAAGAAAATGAGGTTTTGAAGACCTCGGAACCGCGAATTGGATTCTAAAATACGAAATGACCTTTTGGATCATCACACATAATATGGTGAATAAATATATTAAAAGAGGACATGAAAATAAAAAATCAAATGAAAAGAAGTTCTCTTAAAATAACTAAAATCTTTCGGAATCTATGGAAATCTAGTGACAAATAGAAGACTTAACACATAGTTTAACTGATTGCACATTGGCGCCTACCTCGTCGTACATACTACCATCCAAGAAGTAAATACATAAAAGTGAAATACATGGAGGAGATATACAACCTTCCTTACTCAAATGAAACATGAAGATTGGACATGTCCAATCTTGTACTAAAAATTCTACAAGGGAACATCTTAATCAAATGTAAAATGGCTAAGGGGCCGGAATGTATTCTAATATGTTAGTATGTTTACTTTAGGCCTTATGTTTTCTGGGAGTCTTTTAATCAAGTCAGACGATATTTGTATACCAACAGATACTATAGACAATTTCCACTATTATTTATTTTCTTCAGTAACATTTGTCTGAGATAAGTTTAGATGAATGTCATGGTTAAGGATTATATAACTGTCCAATCCCAAATTTCAAACAGAAAAACAAATATAATCCTTGACCAACTTGATAATTGATTTCGTCCCAATTTTCGGATATGTTATGTGCACGCGAATCTTTTTCTTTTTGGCTTGCATCTTATCCACTAGAAAAGCATGTTCAATGCTTTTATTCTCACTTGTTAAAATGCGAACGAGGACTTTAGTAATATCCTTTCTCATTTTTATTTTCACCGATTTCATATGATAAAAAGAAATTATTCTAGCTATCATACTTTGTCCGCTTCTAAGGGACCGCATTAGTAGGGACCAAAACGTAGGATAATGTAACAACTACTGGATGGTTTATTTGGATTTTATAATTGCTGAAATTGCATTCACGTGTTCCAGAAAGAAGAGTTTAAATTCTCAAATAACTCTATATATATAACACGTGATCTTGTTGTTTTATTTTTCTTGTTGTTTGGAGAAAAGGCTATACATACGACGTGATCTGTTATTTATCTTAAATTGATTCTCAAACTTTGATTATTTGTGTCTCTACATACACGAATCACTTCTTATCGTCTGTTGAAATATTCTTTAATTTCAGCCGCTGCTTAATTTGGCTTCGTTCAACTTCCCCCTGTAAAGTTTCCACACATTATTATCTTATTTGTTGTGTTTCTACCATTGTCAAAATATGAGTATATTCATGAACCTGATAATAGGCTACATAGACGATATTTACACCCTAATTATACTATGCTGTATTGTTGTTTTATAGGCTAAATGATAACAAAATGCTCTAATTGGTGTCCTTTTGCTTCGCAGGGACTCATCCAAGTTAGGAAGAACTATGGAGTGTTTTGGAGTCAATAATGTGAAGAAAACATCCAAGCAAGAAGCACCCGAGCGGAAATTAGCAAAAAGGGGACTGAGTTTGAATCCACCGCGATCGCGGTGGACCGCGGTGGGACCGCGGCAGGCCACAAACGCAGGCAGAATGTTTGGCTCTCACCGCAAACTATGCAGTGCCCAGAACTTGTGGGACCAAAGTGTAACTCGGGAAAAACTTATTCCAAACCTTTATAAACTCAAGAAGCTCGCCCAAGAAAGTATCTAGCTTGTTTTTAGACTACTTTGGAGGCAAGAACAAGTGTGAGAAGATCAACCAAACATTAGAGTTCTTCTATCTCCTTTTATTTCTTGCAATTACACATTATGAACAATTTTGTAGTTTTATCTTGCTTTGTTATGGTAGCTAACACTTGATCTAGGGTTGATGGAACCAATTGTTGGAGAGGTTTTGACTCAACTTTGTTATACTCGAGCCGGATTTGTTATATGATTGTTCAACTACGTTTTGTATGGTGATTAATTGAATGGGCCCTTGATTAATTGTGTCTAATTGCCTTTTGTTGCTTGATAAAGAATATTAGGTTAGACTGTTGTTGAACAACACCACTTTTTGATAATTGAAGAGATTCATTACTTGAACTTAAAAGTGGGGTTAGAGATAACGAAACTTTGGTGGAATAATTCAAAGCTGCACAAATTGTCAGCTAGAGTAGTTCGAGAGAATGCTCTAGTAAATTATTGTAGTTGATCGAGAGATAATTACGATAACCCATAGCTCATAATCCTCATAGAGTATTATGGCGAGATTATAGCAAAAGAGCTAAGACTTGAACTAGCAATTAGGGAAATCAATACCCTACACCTATTTACCATTGAATTATCTTTGATTTAGCATATTGCTATTTTTAATATTATTTGAAGTAGTTAAACAAAAAAACCCAACCTTTATTGATAAAAATCTTGCAACTGGAAATTGTTTGAGTTGATAATAGCATTGCCAAGAGTTGTAATAGATAGGTTAGTTCCCTAAGGATTCGACTCCGGACTTAAAACCGGATTATATTTGCAACGACCACTTTGTCTTTTAGAAGACATAGTTGGGCGTGATCAAATTTTGGCGCCGTTGCCGGGGAAGTAAAAAATTTCATTTTTTTATATTTCTTTGTTTTCTCTTCTTTTCTAAATTCTTCCTACCCTTTTTATTTCATAAAACAGCCACCCGGAAGGATCATTTTCCCTTGCCATTCATTGACCAAATGCTGGACAGGTTGGCGGGGCGATCTCACTTATGTTTCTTGGATGGATATTCGGGGTATAATCAGATCTCAATAGCCCCTGAAGACAGAGAGAAAATATCATTCACATGTCCGTATGACATCTTTGCCTTCTGGAGAATGCCTTTTGGGCTTTGCAATGCACCAGCGACATTTCAACGGTGCATGTTAGCCATTTTGACGGACATGGTGAAGGACATTATGGAGGTATTTATGGATGATTTCTCAGTGGTGGGGGATTCATTCGAGGACTGTCTTCACAACTTAAGAAGGGTGCTCAGAAGATGTGTGGAGACAAATTTAGTGCTGAACTGGGAAAAGTGCCATTTTATGGTATAAGAAAGGATAGTCTTGTGGCATCGAGTGTCCAGTAAGGGAATCGAGGTCGACCATGCTAAGGTTGACGTGATTGAGAAGTTTCCACCGCCTACTTCAGTCAAGGCAGTGAGAAGTTTTCTTGGGCACGCCGGATTCTACAGGCGATTCATAAAAGATTTCTCTAAGATTGCTAACCCTTTATGCAAACTCCTTGAAAAGGATCAGCCCTTTGTGTTTTCTAATAATTGCAGGTTGGGATTTTGAGGAGCTGAAGAAGAGATTGGTGACTGCACCCATCATTGTTGCACCCAACTGGGAGCAACCGTTCGAGCTCATGTGCGACGCAAGTGACTATGCAATAGGAGCAGTATTGGGGCAGCGAAAGGATAAACTGATGCACCCGATTTACTATGCAAGCAGAACGCTAAGCGGTGCACAACTCAATTACACCGTGACGGAAAAGGAGATGTTGGCTGTCGTTTTTGCATTCGACGAATTCAGGTCATACTTGATTGGCTCAAAAGTTATTGTGTATACTGACCATGCAGTAATTAGGTACCTGATAGAAAAGAAGGAGTCAAAGCCACGCTTGATTCGCTGGGTTCTTTTGTTACAAGAATTCGATCTGGAGATCCGTGACAGAAAAGGGACAGAGAACCAAGTAGCTGACCACCTCTCAAGGTTGGAAGGAGCTGAAAAGAAGGTAGAGATTGAGGATATAACAAAGACATTCCCGGATGAACAGTTACTAGCAATGACAATGGAGGAGGCACCGTGGTATGCTGATATTGCTAATTATTTAGCAAGTGGTATTGTACCTTATGAACTCTCCTCAATTCAAAAGAAAAAGTTCTTTCGTGATTGTCGGTCTTATTATTGGGATGAACCTCTACTGTTTAAGATATGTGTAGATAACATGATTCGGCGGTGTATCCCCGAGAAAGATCAACATTCTGTTTTGCAAGCTTGCCATGCTTCACCATATGGTGGACACTTTGGATGAATTCGGACAGCAGCTAAGGTGTTGGAATCGGGCTTGTATTGGCCAACTCTGTTCAAGGATGCCCATGCTTGGGTCAAAAGTTGCAATGAATGCCAAAGGACATGCAACATATCTCGACGATACGAGATGCCAATGACCACAATTCAAGAGGTGGAGGTTTTTGACATGTGGGGGATCGACTTCATGGGGCCATTTGTCAGCTCATATGGTAACAAGTACATATTGGTAATCCAAGTGGGTCAAAACAGTGGCTCTTCCAACCAATGATGCTAAAGGGGTAACAGGTTTTCTAAAGAAGAACATTTTCACACGTTTTGGCACCCCGAGAGCTATACTCAGTGATGGCGGAACCCATTTCTGCAATAGAGCATTCGCACGGCTGTTGGAAAAGTATGGAGTTCGTCATAAAGTGACCACCCCGTACCAACCACAATCAAGCGGGCAAGTGAAAGTATCCAACAGGGAAATTAAAGTGTCCTTACAAAAACAGTGAATGCAACAAGGACCGATTGGGCGAAGAAGCTGGATGATGCATTGTGGGCGTACCGCACAGCCTTCAAAACTCCAATTGGTATGTCACCGTGCAAGTTGGTATTTGGAAAGGCATGCCACCTTCCGGTAGAGCTCGAGCGTACAGCAGTTTGGGCATTGTGGTAGTTGAACTTGGACATGAAGACAACATGCACCAACAGAGTCACTAGGTTACATGAGCTAGAGGAATTCAGGTTCCAGGCATTCGAGAGTGCTAGATTATACAAAGAACGGATGAAACTAATGCATGATACGCTCATTGTGGACCGAAACTTCAAATCCGGAGAGCTAGTGTTGTTATACAACTCAAGATTGAGATTGTTTCCGGGTAAGTTGAAGTCCCGATGGTCAGGACCCTTCAGAGTGGTGCAAATGTTCTAAAGTGGAGCTGTTGAGATTGAATCAGAAGATGGGATGAATAAGTTCACAGTGAATGGGTGTCACACCTCCTTTTTCCTACACCCGCATAAGGTATAAGAGAGTTTTTTCCAACTTAGAATGACAATCGAAACGGGATTTATTTATTTAAAGATTCAGAGTCGCCACTTGGGATAATTTATGGTGTCCCAAGTCACCGGTTCAAATCCCGGATCGAGAAAAAGATTGACTCTGTTTTACAGTCCGCGAACACAGAAATCCGGGTAAGGAATTCTGTTAACCCGGTAGAAGGTATTAGGCATTCCTGAGTTCCGTGGTTCTAGCATGGTCGCTCAACTGTTATTATTGGCCTAATTATCTGATTTTAAAATACTTTTAAACCTATTTGCATTTTTACTTTAAACCGCTTTTAATTATTTTAAAGAAGATTTCAACGTCATCTAAAACACGTCTTTGGACCGTGCCACATGAAATGCACCCGCGATCCGAGACACATTTTATTTAACGTTGTTAAGATTTGGATTTGGGTCACATGAAATGTGCACCCGAGTTTAGGAAGATAAATTATTAAAACAACGCCTAAAGCAACTACGCATTTTCAACTTTGCGAGGGCCATGGAAAATTCGCTAGATGGCACGCCTCGATTTCTAAGGATAAACATACTAATTAAACGAAGGCCATGCAATTGATATTTTATTTGGCACGGCGCGCCCCAATTTATTCTAAGGAAGAACTTCCCAAGTCGACTTAATGAATTGATTAATTACTTACAAAGGCTAATGGGGATTTCTATGTTTTATTCTAAAGCGAGACATTTAAACTTAAAGGGGAATTCGGGTGTGGGCTTATAAAGGGATTAAACAACTCCAAAAGCGAATTGGGCCAGCACAGCTTTTAATTGAAAGTTGGCTCGAACAGAAAAATGCAGGCCTGGGCATGATGAACGTATACCAAGTCCAACTCGCGAAAGGACTTCGGATTTGGGCCTGGGATGAGCCCAAGTCTATCATAAAAACAGACTAGGCTTCAAATCTGGACGGAGCCCAACCAAATTCGAGCAGAGCAAATAGGCTACGAATGGCCATAACAAAGTCACAAAAAGACATTGAGTTTCAACATCATGGATAAATAGGCCATTAGTGAAAACACCAATCAATTGAATTTCCTAAGCTATTGTTACAATTCCAGGACACCAGTAGTTTACCCGATAATCTACACACTAATATAATTTCCAAACTCAGCATACATGCATTAACATATGTTCATCTCTATTCCATTTCCCTTTTAAATCCTTATTCTAAATGACTTCAAATCAGCAGTTGACTTCAAAATAGAACATTCAGCTACTCCTCATGACATCTTGCCTCTAATGTAACTCAAACTTGAACAATATTCATACACTAACATGAAATTATGGCCATAGCATTATACTCACTAACACAACATAATTCTAGCTAACATATTCAAACATAGAATCTAGTTAATGATCCAATTTCATCAAGTTCTCATTCTTAACAGTTCAGATTTATACACCATAACAAGAACTCTAAATTCAACACTTAGCTATGAATGCTTTGCTAAAAATAACCTCATATCAAGTACAAACCCAACTCAGTTCTCATAATGAACATACATTACACAAAATAGGTCTAGAATCCTGTAATCTAAAAAAATGAAACTAAACCAAAGACTTAAAACATCGAAGCCATGCTTAGCATTTCGAGTTTTATTTCATACTTCGAATCACAACTTCACATGATGTGGGATTCAGGAAAGTGTACCTGGAAAGCCAAACAAAACAGAAAATGAAGGATCAGCCGTGAACAGTAGCAGCCAGCCTAGATTCGACCAGTCAAAAAAGTAAAATCAGCTCAAGAAATTCGATGGAACAGTAAACCAACACCCAAGCTTGAACCAGAACTTTTCAAAAAAAAAAAACAACTTCAATCAATTTCAACCCCAGGATGAGAAACTATGATTTTCAGAAGTTTTTGTTCACTAAATGAAATCAGAAGACTCAACAATGAGCAAAGTTTGAGCAGTTTACTAAACAAAGAATGTCAGAAATTCAGAATTCTCAAGAAATCCCAGTCGTTTTTGTTTTCTCTGGATTTTTACCTCTAAAATCTTCTTAACTCTCTCTGTTCTATCTCTATGTTCTTTTTCTAGAACTCTTAGTTCTCCCCTCTTCCCCTCTCTATGTTTTTCTATTTCTCCCCTTTAACCTTCTGATTTTGTCCTCTTTAAATAGGTATCATATTAGTGCACACCCCATTCACCAATGTCCCTTCCCCTTATTTTTTTATAGTTGATTCCACTTAACCCTTATCTTCACATTATTCTTAGTGCATTCATAACCCTACCACTTATTAGAAACATCCTAAGTTAGGTAAAATTCCCTTTATTGAACAATTCCCAATGCTACCCTTAAAGCTTCTGTTTTTTTTAAACATCTCCTAAGTTCTGAATTCTCACAATCACAACAAACAGTAAACAAAAGAACTAACACCTTCAGCTGGATTGAAAACCAATGAAATTCAAAACAATTGTTGAATCATATTAATTCATGAAGAATTAGTCTGCTACAAAGCCCTACCATGGAACTTTCAGAAATACTAGAAAGCTGATGATTCTAGAACATGCTTGATGAACCAACAAACACAACTATGCCCTGAATTAAACCTAAGATCCTTCACACATAAACATGAACTCAGAAAATGCTCTTGAAATAGGAGTTAATGCAGATGATGAACTATACTTGACTAATCTCAATGCTTCAGTCCAAGAATTAATTCACAAACATAAAAATGAAACCTAGCAGAAGGAGGAAAATTTACGAATTGAAACCAAGTTACACTCAAACCCTATGAAGTTGATTGTCATTAACAATTCAGTAGACAAGTTAACTAATGAATCTAAAAACCAGAGACGTAATGCAATTAAACAAGAAACGAAACTTCTGAAGAAAGAAACTGGAAAACAAACAAACAAACAAAAGAGAAGATCAAACGGAAACTAATCGACACAAAGAAATTATCTCAAACCTGCCTCAGCCAGAAACCGCATGCACTCGAATAAACCTTTTGAAGAAGAAAGTGAACCTTTGACGGTCATTAATCGATTGTCCTTATCAAAAGACAAACGATTAATGACGGTTTGGGTTCACTCGACCTTGCTGACCCGGAAAAGAACACATGACGATACCTAAGGCTTTTTTTCGGACCCCTACTCCACCATTGACGAGCTAATCTGACGGGAAACAAGAACGTGCTTAGAGCAGAAAAGAGGTGATGGGTCATTTGGGGTGAACTTGGGTAGATTTGGGGGTTTTAGGGTTTTTAGATTTTGGACTCAGATTTGAAATTCGAGCACTTGTGGTGGGATACGAGGGAAACGGGTTGGAGATTTAGACAGAGGAAGGCAAGGGGATTATATGGTATTGATTTGGAAGTGATTGAGCCACCGGAACCGCCGTGAGGCGATTTTCGGTGGGCGGAGTGAGGCGGAGACGATTTAGAGAGACGGTGGGGTCTGTGAGTTTGTTTTGTGGGGTAGGGGTCTAAGTTGTTTTTGGAGATATTAGAATGGGGAATTAATTAGAGTCGTTGGATGATTGAAATCCAAACGCTGTGATTAATCCCAGCATGAAACAGGGTCGTTTTGATTAAACTAGGGCGGACCGGGTATGGGAACGGGTTTGGGGTGCAGTTTGGGTCGGTTTTACCAGGTTTTGGGCTTGGTTTGGGTGTATTTAATTTGGGTTTGGGAATTTGAATCAAAAATGCCCAAAAATTCTGTTTTTTTTTATTCTTTTCCTTTTCTATTTCTTTCAAAACTATTTTTTCTTCTCAAAATTAATTTAAATCCTAAATTAACTAAATTAATTTCCCAAATTAAACTAATTACTTATCATAATATATATAATAATTAATTAATTTCTAAATTAAAAGAAACCACAAAATTTAAAGTTAAAAAGTTAAAAATGCAAAGTGAATCATTTTTTGTGATTTTTTATTTTATAATACAACTAATTAACCTAAAAATGTAAAAATAAATCCTAAATGCAAATGCAACATATTTTTGTATTTTTCATGAATTAAATAAAATAAACATGCACAGACAAATGCAAACAATAACAAAATGCTACGAAAGTCCACAAAATTGCAAACAAATGGAAAAAATTATTTTGTTTTGAATTTGTGGGAGTAATTCATATAGGGCAAAAATCACGTGCTCACAATGGGCAAAGGTTAAAACATTACCTTGGAATGGCAGGAGAGAAAGGGGATAGAGAGATAATAACGTTGAAGAGCCCAGTATGCGAATGAGGAGTGATGATCCGAGCCTGCATCGTGCCGCGACGTTAAATCAGGCGCTGCGTGGGAGGCAACTCAGGAATGTTGTTGTTTTTGTTTTCTTCTGTAACTTCATATATAAAAAAAAACCTCGCACCGCGACGAGTATTCTGCCTCGATTTTACTCGACTCACCGCGACCGCGGTGGGACCGCGATAGGACCGCGGTCAGACGCAAAGATTCTGCCTCAAATTCCTTAACCCACCACGACCGTGGTGGGACCGTGGTCGACCGCGGTGCTTCGCTGATTTCTATCGCCAGGTAAGTAAAAATTTCATTTTTTATTTCTTTATTTTCTCTTCTTTCCTAAATTCTTCCTACCCCTTTTATTTCACAAAACACCACCCGCCCACCCCCCTCACTTTCCCAATTCCCTTCTCTCTCTAAACCCTAACCAATGCTCCTCTCCTCCTCTTCTTCTTCTTATTCTTCTTCACTTCTCCCACAACCCAACCCATCTCCCCCAACCTCCATTCATCTACCTCTCCACTCATCCCAGTTATGGCATGCTTCTCCCTCTCTTTTCTTGTATTTTGTTTTAGTTTTTTTTATGTAGTTTAATGTTTAATTGTGTAGTATTTTTCGTAGAGTTTTTCTTTTGATTTTCCTTTTGCTTTGTGATGGGTTTTGTGCCTAATGTGTAGTGAAGGGTGTGCACTATGTTGTAGAGATGTGTGTGCTTGTGTGTGTAAGACTAGTGTTGTGGGTGGAATGGTGAAGTGTAAATTATGATTTGGGGGAAGCATTGATATATTCATATGGGCTATAGGTGTTAGGAAAGTGTCTCTCCCACAAGGTGTTTGTGGAATTTCCCCAAAGGAGTTATAAGGGCCAATGTGACATGGTTGTGGTGAAGTCAGAGTAACCGCCCATAGTTCACACAACTCACACCCTCACTGGTAGGCGATTCTCTATTTGACACGTAAAATGCATCCATTTAGGAAGAGACGCAACACAGGGTCCTCCGCTATTGGACCGGGCAGCTCCTCGAGAGCTAGGAGTCAAGCTAGTGCGGCACAGTTTGACCGCACTAGGTTTGTCTCCAAACCGGCGGAGGACAAATAGAATGCAAAGGCGTCGAAGAAATTGTTAAATGAGGTGCATATTGACCAGGAAGCCTTACAAGTGGAATGCCCGAATATCTTTGCTGAGTTGAGGAGGTGTCAGCTGGACATCTTCTTTGAGGAACCGAAGGAGGCCAATGTCCAGATGGTGAGGGAATTTTATGCTAACTGCCCGAAATATGAGAATGGGGTTGTCACTGTACGCAATACCCGGGTAAATGCGTCCCTCGAGGCTATCCGCCGGGTGTACCGGCTACCAGTATTCACGGGGGAGATAGATTCTTACATTGTTAATCACCGTCCAAGGGTCAGTTGGGCACCAATGCTTGATGTCATATGTGTGCCTGACAGGGAGTTTATATGGATAAAGCGTCTGATCACGTTAAACTCGCAGTCTCTTAATTGGGAGGCTAAGTGTTGGCTCACCATTATCAACAACCTCTTGCTACCCTCCAGCAACACGAATGATGTCAATGGGCCACGGGCAGCGGCTATCTACAATCTTATGACCCACCGGGATTTTGATGTAGCCTGGCTCATCCACGATGAGATGTTCATTCGCTCACCTGAGATACTTAAAAGTTTTTACTTCCCTTATCTGGTCACCAAGCTGTGCCGTCTTGCTAGACTCCCTGAAAACCTTAGAGTTGATGGGAAATTACCATTGAAAGCCCCATTCCGGGCAAGCAAAATTGGAATTGGAAGAGAGCCAGTGGTGATAGATGAGGATGATGATGAATCTGATGATGATGCTGAGGAAGCTGCTGTCCCACCACCTACGAGAGTTGATGAGGTGGGCCCATCACAGCCCCACCGAAGTACCCGCCTGACAGCCATGGAGCAGGAAATGGCTGGTCTCCGCACTTCTGTCACCGACCTGGGCACCAGAGTTGACACTCTGGCCACTCAATAGGCCAAGTCGGAGAAAACGATTATGGGGTGGATTTGAGCGCTAGGACGAGCATGTCACCTCGATCCTAGTGTCGTCTCTGATCAGGATTGAGCTTCAGGGAAGTCCCCTTACCCTACTCTGCTTTCTATTTGTTGACACGGGGACATGTTAAATTTTTAAGTGTGGGGTGGGGGATGGTTGTTGTTGTAAAAAGATTGTATAACTGTGTATAATGTTGATTTCTTTCTTTTTGATTATTTGGTATCGTATGGTCATGTAGTTAACTTCGACTGGGCCCGAAGACGGACACCTTTCGACAGGTCTCTTGAGGGACATTAGTCGAACAAAAAAAAAAGAGAATATAAGGACTCTTCCTGATGACGGATATTTGAGACAGTTTCTTGAGGGAATTTAGTCTAGAGAAAAGACAAAAAAAAGTTTTTTTTTAGGTAGTGTAGTAACTCCCCTTTGGTTTTTCTTTGGGCCACAGTTCTTTTCCAAGGGCTTAGCTTGAACCGAGTGTAGGTATTTTTTTTTTACTTTTTAGTTAGTATTGATGGGCTACGAGCTGAAATAGAAAGAGAAACCCTTGGCGTTAATACACCTGAACACAGTCGACACTAGAGTGTAGCGCCTAGTCTCAGTGGTTGACTCTTGCTAAAGTGCCTTAAATTTGTATGTTTGTAACTTACTTGAACACTCAAAATAGAGTGTCTTGATTAACCAATCTGGAGTGAGTCATGTGCCATGTGTGTGCGAGTTGTACTATATTCTATGCTTTACATTTGATGCCTAGAGCTTGCCCTGTGTGTCTGCAAAGCGAAATAGTAGCTTCATTTAGTCTTAGAAGTGATATAGGCATTTCTTTGTTAAGCCAGATATATAAGTAAACCTACCTAAATGTAATACATCGTAGTTAACCCCGTTGAGCCTATAAGCCTGTTTCTTTGGCAACCACATTGCGAACCTTACCCAATTGTTTGAATAGCCATCTGTTTGAACCCCTTTTACCTCCCATGAGCACTTGAATGACCTTGACATATTCAAAAGTTAAAGTGTGGGGTGGTGGTTTAGTTTTGAGTAGAACCAATGAAATAGAGGAAAGGTGCAGTTTTGGAAGAGTAAAAGAAGAAGCGCCACGTAAAAAAAAATGAATAAATGTAATAGTTGATAAGTGGTAGCTTGATACAAATGCACCTAAAGGAATGGGATGTTATAAATAAAAATATGGTGGAACGTCTGGTTGACATAAGAATGATTTTGAAGGTTAATGTGATTGTATTAAAAGTGCTTAGGGAGGTTAGTCACTATATCCAAATATATCTTACCCATCCCTTAGCCTACATTACAACCAAGTGATGTCCTAATTGATCTTAGACTGAATAGGCTCGATTAGTAGAGTAGTACACTACGGGCAAGCCTATGGTGCGTCTTTGTGGCATGTGAATGTTCTTTTTGAGAGTGAGCGAATTTTGTCCATCTGAGTTCCTAATTGTTCTTACTAATATTAACTGTGGAACTACTCTCTTGTGTGATATGAGGGCATGTGATTCACGAAGGAAAGGTAAGTCTTGACTTCTGTATAAAGTAGTTTCAGTAAGTGGTAATATTGCATGGCATGAGAGATTCGACTTTTGAGGCAACGGTTGTTCACTACTAGGTGCAACTTTGGTGAATTGTTCATGGTGTAGTTCGTTAAGGGGAAAGCTTAGGGAAGGAACTTTGATAGAGTGTGGTGGATTGCTCGAGGACTAGCAATGATTTAAGTGTGGGGTGTTGATAATAGGCTACATAGACGATATTTACACCCTAATTATATCATGCTTTATTGTTGTTTTATAGGATAAATGATAACAAATGTTCTAATTGGTGTTCTTTTGCTTCGCAGGGACTAATCCAAGTTAGGAAAAACTATGGAGTGTTTTGGAGTCAATAATGTGAAGAAAACATCCAAGCAAGAAGCACCCGAGCGGAAAGAAGCAAAAAGAGGACTGAGCTTGAATCCACCGTGACCGCGGTGGACCGCAGTGGGACCACGACAGGCCACAAACGCAGGCAGAATGTTTGGCTCTCACCGCGGTCGTGCCGCGGCCGCGGTGAACTGTGCAGTGCCCATAACTTGTGGGACCAAAGTGTAACTCGGGAAAAACTTATCCCAAACCCTTATAAACTCAAGAAGCTCGCCCAAGAAAGTATCAAGCTTGTTTTTAGACTACTTTGGAGGCAAGAACAAGTGTGAGAAGATCAACCAAACATTAGAGTTCTTCTATCTCCTTTTATTTCTTGCAATTACACAGTATGAACAATTTTATAGTTTTATCTTGCTTTGTTATGAGTAGCTAAACACTTGATCTAGGGCTGATGGAACCAATTGTTAGATGAGGTTTTGACTCAACTTTGTTATAATCGAGCCGGATTTATTATATGATTGTTCAACTACGTTTTGTATGGTGATTAATTGAATGGGCCCTTGATTAATCGTGTCTAATTGCCTTTTGTTGCTTGAGAAAGAATATTAGGTTAGACTGCTGTTGAACAACACCACTTTTGGGTAATTGAAGAGATTCATTACTTGAACTTAAAAGTGGGGTTAGAGATAAAGAAACTTTGGTGGGATAATTCAGAGCTGCACAAATTGTCAGCTAGAGTAGTTCGAGAGAATGCTCTAGTAAATTATCGTAGTTGATCGAGAGATGATTACGATAACCCATAGCTCATAATCCTCATAGAGTATTACGGCGAGATTATAGCAAAAGAGTTAAGACTTAAACTAGCAATTGGGGAAATCAATACCCTAGACCTTTTTACCATTGAATTATCTTTAATTTAGCATATTGCTATTTTTAATATTATTTGAAGTAGTTAAACAAAAAAAACCAACCTTTATTGATAAAAATCTTGCATCTGGAAATTGTTTGAGTTGATAATAGCATTGCCAAGAGTTGTAATAGATAGGTTAGTTCCCTGAGGATTCGACTCCGGACTTAAAATCGGATTATATTTGCAACGACCGCTTTATCTTTTAAAAGATATAGTTGGGCGTGATCACTAGCCTTGTAAGTCAACCCCAAATTTCCCTCA
The DNA here is from genome assembly GCF_001879085.1 of Nicotiana attenuata. Taxonomy (NCBI): domain Eukaryota; kingdom Viridiplantae; phylum Streptophyta; class Magnoliopsida; order Solanales; family Solanaceae; genus Nicotiana; species Nicotiana attenuata. The sequence goes on along the minus strand of NW_017672721.1, from coordinate 118,622 downwards.
CTTCAATTTCATGTGTAAGCTTCCTACAAAATCATAACACTTTTGCTTCCAAATAATATAGAGTTGTTTTGAAAAATTAAATTCATTTAAAAAATTTGTTGTTCGGAAGTTATATATTACTACTCCCTATAATACATTAGTAAACATTGTATAATATTTTGATTCATTTATTTAAATAATATCATTTAATAGATAAAGGTAATTCAGATAAATTCTCTAATTAAAATTATTAAATGATGTTATGTCCAAAAGCCTTAAAAGACAAACCAATATATCATGTCACATCCTGTCTAGTAGTATATGAATTGACATTCTGCCTCTATAATTTGCGGCTGTCACGTGCAATATCCCACGTAAAAGAGGGAACCCTTCCCTACTTTCCCTCTATAAATACAATCCAAAATATCATTTGTTATACAAATCATTTTAAAAAAAAAAAAAAGAAATATGATTTGTATATTTCTTTTTGATATACCAAGAATGGAAATAACTTCATCAATCTCTTGTTCTAAGCTTTTAAATTCTACTAGATATTTATGGATCAATCCTTCCTTAAGTTTTCGGGGTGCAGCTTTTCCTCGAATCCTACATGAACGCGAGATGTTTCGTGTGCTGGTCTGCCCTCCCTCAAGTTCCACTTTCCTAAATCGAAAGTTAAGGCTAGTGGTTTGTGCAAGAAATAAAGATGGTTATAATGGAAGTAAGCTTGTGGATGAAAACATGATAGTCCTACGAATGCGTATTAAAGAAATGAACATATCATCATCAGAAGCTGGCAAATTACCTTCTAGTAATNAAATCCCAAATCCCCAACCCCAAATTGGACCAATCCAATACCCAGGCCCCAACTATCCTACCCGACCCACCTACCCCATCCAATCTGGACCGTTGATCATTCAGATCAACGGTCCCCGTTTAACCTACCTAAATTAAACCAAACGACCCCCCAATACCCCTCATTTTTCCCTCACTCGTCTCTATCTCTCTAACCTCTGGTTCTCTCTAGAACCTTCCCCATCCCCTCCTCTCCGATGAATTCTGTTCATCTTCTCCGGTCACTCTCCAACCTAGATATATGGTGGTTTCACCACCCACCAAGCCACCTATGGCTCCTCACGTTTGGTTAACTGAAGCTCCATGACTCGACCATGAAGGGTTATGTCCAGACCTCTGTCGATTCGAGTTCCACGGCCATCTCCGGCCCCGTTCCGGCAAGCTATGTCTATTTCGAAGCCTGGTCTCGACTCTTTTTTGCTTAGATCCAAGCCTTTCTCGTCGTTTGGGTTCCTCTGAAAACCCTAGTTTTGAGGTTTTTCTAATCTCTTTAGATCTGTTCCATATCCATGCTTTCCTTAAGATTTTAAACGATTTTCCTGGATTTCCTTTCAAAAACTACTTTCAAAACCATTTCTTTTCCGATCTAGGGTTTTTATGAAAGTATTTAAATGTTTCTCTAACTTTCTTTTTGTGTGTATTTGCCTCTATTGTGTTCTTGTAGTTTCTTCTACCATGTACTTGTATGCTCCTTCTACTGTATTTTCTTGTACTGTGTTCTTGCATGTTTCTCCTACTGTATCTTCCTTTACTATGTTCTTAAGTGTTTCCTATTAAGTTCCACCTACTGAGTTCTGGTTAAGCTTCTTCTAAAAAACGTCTTAATATGCTTCTCCTACTGTTCTTATCAATTTTCCCATTATGTTTCGAATTAGTTTCTTCTACTCTATTTTCTTTGAGCTCTTCTACTATGTTCTGCATGTTACTTTTCTATCATGTTTCTCATGAGTTTCTGTTGCTGAAAGAAACGTGTTAGAAGTTTCAGTTCTTTTCTGAGACCTCTGAAACTGTTTCGATTTAATTACTTGCTCTCTCATCTTTGCACTCGATTAATGGTGGAAACCCTAGAGTTGGCTATGTGATTTGCCTGAACTAGAGTTTTATTTCAAAACCCCCAACTCTTTTAGACCAATTTCGAGTCTCTGAACGGAGTTGGACATCCTTGTCTTTCATACGACTCTGACTTTTGCTAAACTCTTCTAAACTCTTTTACACTGGATTTTTCTACTGATTTTGCAATGACACGACATCTTCTTTCAACTCAACATGTTTGTATGCTCTTTATCTGTGATGAACTTCCCTCTAAAATGGCTTTCGAATTTGTGATTAGTTCAGACCTCCTTCTGAATAGGCTTGATTTTCTTTCCTTGTTTGTTAATTTCCCTATGACTCGACTTAAGTTAAAAACCAAGAGAGATAAAGTTAGGCCGAAGAAGTATTAGGGAGAAGTGATTAGGTAGGATATGACACGTCTTCAGCTTACGGAAGACATGACTCTTGATAGGAGGGTGTGAACTTCGAGATTTAGGATAGAAGGTTAGTAGGTAGTCGATCATTTTTCCTTCCCATACCTGTAGTATTAGTATTATTCTCATATCTCTTTATTCTTAAGTTGTCTATTACTACTTGATGTTGCTTCTGCTTCAGTTCTATGATTATCTTTTCTCTTGTTACTGCTTCCTTTTTCTTGACTTCTTCACTATTGTATTTTCTTTTCTAAATTGTTGTGTTTATGTTTGCCTTGAGCCGATGGTCCATCAAAATAGTCTCTTTATCTGCACACGATAAGGATAAAAACTATGTAGTTACAACCTTCTCCATATCCCATTTATGAGATTATGAAGAGAAAAGGAGGAAACAAAATTCATGGATTTTTAGAATTGGGCTTTAGTTTTTAGATGAATTGGAAGAGAAAGTCCAAGTTCGTACACGAATAGACCTATTACGTTTATGGACAAACTTTATGAATCTTTTAATTTCCATTCTTTTAGTAATCTTTTATAGTCCAAGTTCGGCCCTTCCACACCGCACTATGTCTTAATCTGGTGATGCATTTAGGTGTAAGCATTGCCCGGAGTCCTTTTCGAGGCTCTTAGGGAACTTTGACACATCCAAATGGGAGAAAGGCTTTGGATCATGATCTCATTGGAGTTGGTTTACTTCATATTTCAGACAGGAAGTCTGAATCAGGCTCTCCTTGGTTGTACTTTTTAATTTCCGATGTATTCTTTTATTTTTCTGGGCTGTAATAATTTGTAATAAACTCTTGGGGATGGCTAGTGAGAAAGGGAGGGATAACTATGTATGCAAAGGGTAGATATCCTGCCTATATGTACTTTTTGAATTTCTGCACTCTCATATAGATATCCTGCCTATAGGTTATTTCTGAATTTCTGCATTCTCTCATATAGATACCATGTCTGTAGGAATTCTGCATTCTCTCATATAGATACCATGTCTGTAGGAATTCTGCATTTCTCATATAGATACCATGTCTGTAGGAATTCTGCATTCTCTCATATAGATACCATGTCTATAATTACCTGGAAATCTGAATCTTGCATATGCATATAGAAAATATGCCTACAGGTCTTTCTGAATCCTACATATACATTATTCATTAGGCAATCATGTTTATAGGTCTTAAACAATCAACTGCAATTAGATATCATGTTCATAGGCTTTAAACAAAGGTTCAGCACCTAGATATCATGGTTATAGGTTTTCTGCATTTTTACTATGTCCATAAAAGTGTTTAAAAATCCACAAGGCATAGAAAGCATGCCTATAGGAACTATTAATCAAGTATGAATCGCTTCACTGCCTTACAAGTCTAAAACCAGCAATAATGACGTACCATCAGTTGCAGAACTTATGATCTCTCGCTAAAACTTGACTTTTTTTAATAACTGACAACTTTTCTCAAATCAGTATGTATTCAGTTTACTTCATTGTTTCCGAAATCAGTAGATATCATGCCTATAGGACCCTCGTCCAACACTTAGGCAAACCATAGGGTAAACTTTATAAACTGAATCAGATTTTATTAGCTACAACCAGCAGGCAGGGCTGATTCGGGCTTCTTATCTGAACTATGTAACAAATCAGTTTGCCTCAACCTTTAAGTTTCAATTAGACCCTAAACAGTATGTGCAAGACATGCTAAATTATGTGCTTCTCTGTCAAAGGAGGTATATCTGAGCCTTTTACGTGTTATGTGCTTCCCCAACTTACTATACGTGTTTTTTTTGTATGCCGCCTTAGAGTTTTTGCCTTTGAAACTATAAAAAAGCCTAATATCCCTTCCCTTTAGGATTAGTAGTCCTAAATGCCTTCGGGACTGATAGGATTGGGGCGGGTAATAGCATGCAATAAGTAAACGAGACATTCCGCGCTTTAATACCTTAACAGGGTGGGAAAGGGTAGATATGGATATGATGACCACGCGATAACATCACGTGTAGCCCCTCACTGAGGAGTGATTACCGGATGTTGTGTGGGGTGATCTATATTATTTATAAACCTAGGACCCCCTTCCCTTTGTTTCTTTGTTTCTTTGCTTCATCTCAAAATTTCAAACTATTTCTTTAAGAAAAATCAGCTTTTTTTTGGTTCTTTTGAACTTTGTTTATTTGTAACCATTATGTGAAAATCCCCTCTTACTTGAAGTCTTTATTTCCTATGTGTTATTTGCGCTTAAGTTCACAACAATAGTCTGGCCGGGAACCACACTAGTTGATCCTGAGGGGTGCCTAACACCTTCCCGTTGGGATAATTTCAAGCCCTTACCCAATCTCAGGTTACTCAAATCAAACCCTTCTTAGTGTCCTAATGCACTTTAATCATTAGGTGGTGACTCTTCAATTCAAACCCAATTCCCCAAAAGGGAACGAGTTGTCCTCCCAAATGTCATAAACCCGATTTCGCGAGAAAAAGTGGGAGCGACACTTTCTAGTTATATTCCATCAATCTTTAGTTAATTTCATCATTTAAATTCGGATTGGGGATGAAAATTTGGGTAAACTTCATAGACCGAATTATTGGGTTTTGCTTGGGGTTTTGACCTCTGATTTGAGAGATTCTTATTTGAATAGACTTGTGTGAGTGTGAGGATTCCAAAAATGTAAATTTCACCCGATTCCGAGACGTGGGCCCGAGGGGCGTTTTGGTCATTTTACATAATTTCGCGTATTAGCTTAGAATTTAATTGTAGATTCAGCTTCTTGAAGTATTATTTACATTATGAAATGGAATTGAATAGATTTGGGCCATTTGGAGTCGGATACTCGTGGCAAGAGCGTGGTTTTTAGTTGATTTTGAGCCGGTTCGAGGTAAGTGGCTTGTCTAACCTTGTGTGGGGGACTTTTCCCCTTAGGATTGATATTGGGGTAATTGAAATGCCTCATGCATGAGGTGACGAGCGCACACTTGTGCTAATTGTTGGAAATCCGGTTTTTCTTTAAAAATAGCCTTCAATTATGTTCCTCCTTTCCTTACACCGTTTGGATATTAAACCTGCTATAGCTTAGAGAAGCATGTCTACTTGACTAAATTGCTCTATCTGTCTTAACTGTCTTAATTGTACTACGTGAATCATGCTAGGTTAGGATTACCTGCTTCACTTTGATATGAATTTGATTGGATTAGTTGTTGCTGTGTATTTACTTTGGGACTACGTAACGGTATTCCGGGAGATCCCCCTGCACTTTATTTTGAGACTACGGGACGGTATCCCGGGAGCTCCCCTGTATGTTTACTTTGGGACTAAGGAATTGCATTTCGGGAGATCCCCCTGCACATTTATGAGTTGGACTACGGGACTGCACCCGGGAGATCCACTGGATATGGTATTTATATTTGGGGACTACAGGACGGTATCCTGGGAGATCCCCGGTTGTTATTTCAGAGCTGAGTTATGTTCTTTTACCATGTTTTTACTTGCCTTTGTAATAGTTGTTGCTGTTCTTTATATCTTGTGTTATTTAATTACACTGTCATTTTACACTGTTAAACCTATATCTTATTTAACCTCAGTAGGGCCCTGACCTTCCTCGTCACTACCCAACCGAGGTTAGGCTTGGCACTTACTGAGTACCGCTGTGGTGTACTCATGCCCTTTCTGCGCATGTTTTCCATGTGCAGATCCAGGTACTGTTGTACAGGCCTACCATCCTTCAGGCAGGGAGAGCTTTTGGAGACTTCGAGGTACATCTTTCACGTCCGCAGACCGAAGAGTCTCCATATTTATTCTATCTTTTAGTATTAGCCCTTCTATTACACTGTTGATGTAGACATTCCAGAGTCAGAGCATTTTTACTATTTTTCTCTCAGCTTGTGTTCCCGTGAGCTTTCGGGTTTTTGGATAGTGATGTAGAAGTTTTGAGATATTGTGCTGTATATGCCGAGCGACATCCTATATACCGTACCTTTTTAGTTATTCTTGGTTTTTGATTTATGTTTCCGCTAGTTTCGATTTGTCTTCCGCACTTGCTAGGCTTACCTAGTCGTAGTGACTAGGTGCTGTTACGACAGTTCACGGCGGGCGAATTGGGGCCGTGACAAGTTGGTATCAAAACTCTAGGTTCATAGGAGTCCCATAACACATGCCGGTTTATTAGAGTCTCGCTGATCGGTACGGAGACGTCTGTACTTATCTACGAGAGGCTATGTAACTGTTAGGAAAATTCCACTTCATTTGATTCCCTTATCGTGCGAGATTTTGATATCACAACTAAACTTCTGTCTTTCTATTCTCTCACAGATGGTGAGGACACGCGCTACCCGAAAGGATCAGGCACCCGCGCCCCCTACTTCAGCCGTCAGAGGTCGGGGCGGGGGTGGAGGCTGAGGACGCGCTCGTGGTGCATCCAGAGCACCCGCGCGAGCTGCCGCCGAGGTACCACCAGTAGTACCAACCGGAGTCTAGACACCTGATACGTCTGCCACTACTACTCCAGCACTCCAGGAGACTTTGGCACAGTTTATGAGTATGTACACCACTTTGGCTCAGGCAGGGTTGCTTCCCCTTGCTGCAGCCACATCCCAGGCCGGGGGAGGAGTACAGACTCCCGTCGCCCGCACTCCTGAGCAGCGAGCGCATGTTAAGCAGGTCCTAGAAGTTATACCTGCGCCGCCTACAGTACCAGTTCAGCCTGAGGATAGGGCAGCGGCTTCAGAGGATGAGCAGCGGAGACTGGAGAGGTTCAAGAAATATGATCCTCCGGTATTCAGTGGGTTAGCATCAGAGGATGCCTTGGGATTTCTAGAGGAGTGCTACCGTATTCTCCGCACTATGGGCATATCAGGATCGAGCGGGGTTTCCTTCACTACTTTCCAGCTTCGAGGAGCCGCCTATCAGTGGTGGCGTGCTTATGAGTTAGACAGTCCGGATGAGGCAGCTTCCCTGACTTGGGCTCAGTTTTCAGGTATGTTCACGAGGGAGTATGTTCCCCAGAGTCTTAGGGATGCTTGGCGCGTGGAGTTTGAGCATTTGCACCAGGGTACTATGACTGTCTCAGAGTATGTTGTCCGTAACATTGACTTGGCTAGACATGCACCAGCTTTGGTTTCTACTGTTCGCGAGAAGGTTCGCCGGTTCATTGAGGGGCTTATTCCCAGCATCAGATCTAACATGGCTCGTGAGTTAGAGACAGATGTGTCTTATCAGCAGGCGGTGAGCATTGCTAGGACGATTGAGGGTATGCATGCTAGGGACGTAGAAGAGAGGGAGCCCAAGAGGTCTCGAGAGTCGGGCCATTTTTCTGGTGCCCGTGCCCCAGCTGCAGGTCGTCATGGTAGGGGTCATATGGGTCGCCCCGTTCATTCAGCTCTTCCAGCAGCCAGTGGTATTCCAGCTCCACCTAGGCCTCAGGAGCCTTATTATGCACCTCCA
>NW_017672721.1:85697-110884 GCF_001879085.1 Nicotiana attenuata | reverse complement strand
AATCCTTCCGTTAAGTTTTCGGGGTGCAGCTTTTCCTCGAATCCTACATGAACGCGAGATGTTTCGTGTGCTGGTCTGCCCTCCCTCAAGTTCCACTTTCCTAAATCGAAAGTTAAGGCTAGTGGTTTGTGCAAGAAATAAAGATGGTTATAATGGAAGTAAGCTTGTGGATGAAAACATGATAGTCCTACGAATGCGTATTAAAGAAATGAACATATCATCATCAGAAGCTGGCAAATTACCTTCTAGTAATTGGATGGAATGGGAGAAGAAGTATTTTTCACATTATAACGACGTCGTTTTTGAAGTTGTAAGGTTGTTGCAAATCTACTTGATGGAGACTAGGCCAGCTTTGGCTTTAGGGATGTTGACACTTCTTTCTCTTAGTGTGCCTATTTCAACATATGCTTTGGTCCAACATGCCATGGAAATTGGAAAGAGTTTATTGTTAATGTCTCATGTTGATTAAGGTTTAGTATTAATCTTCCACTTTAATGTTATATGTAGGTCATGTATAGTTCTTTCTTCTCTGTTTTTTTTTTCCTTGGAAATATTATGTGTAATTCACCAATTAATGCATTATGGGATTTTCTAGTATATATTGCACCGATATGAAAGAAATGATGAACATGTTGATTTTAATTTCTAGAAATTAGAGCAATATTGTTGGATCTCTAGTTACCTTTAGCTAGCTAAATCACTCTTCACTTATTTCCGTGGCAAGCTTTTTCCCCTCAAAAAGCATTAGGCGATGAAAATTTAAATTTTTTTCGGTGGGTTTCGGATGTTATATGATTAAAAAATTGGGGAATAAAATCATTAATAGCATAATTTATAACTGCTAATTGAAAATAATCATATATTTATAATTAATGCATTATGGGATTTTCTAGTATATATTCCCACATCATATATGATCCTATTTGAATACTTTGTATATTGATTTTTTGGTTAGGACTAACAGTAGGAGTCTCTTCTCAATGATTCTGTATAAAGTTTGGTATGCGTAACTCAATTTGTAACTTTTGGCACATCAATGAAAAATTAAAAAAGAAAAATTGCACCTTGGCCCCTCCCTCATATATACTATCATCCAAGAAGTAAATACATAAAAGTAAAGTACATGGATATATGCAACCTTACTTAAAAGTAAAGTACATGGACGTGTCCAATCTTGTACTAAAAAATTCTACAACGGAACTTCTTAATCAAAAGTAAATGTTTAAGGGGCCGTGTGTCAATCATATTAATATGTTTACTTTAGGTCCTATGTCTTATAGAAGCCTTTTAATCATGTCAGATATTTATATATCAATAGATATTATAAATAATTTTCGCTATTATTTTTTTACTTCAGTAACATTTGTCTGACATAAGTTTAGCTGAATGTCGTGATTAGTAACGATCATATAACTGATCCTACTTGCTTGTAATTGAGACATTGTAATTATTGTGGACTTGTGGTCGGTCAAGTCCAACCACAAATTTCAAACAAAAAATATATATAATCATTTTGACCGACTTGATAAATTTCGTCGCAATTTTGGGATATGTCATATGCGTGCGTGGATCTTTTTCTTTTTGGCTTACATCTTATCTACTAGAAAAGCATACTCCATGCTTTTATTCTCACTAGTTTCAGTGTACGCGCGTTGCGTGTGTATTTTATCTCAATCAGTATCAAATTTTTATATCATATTAAAATTTATATTTTTGTTATAAAATACAATTAAAAAGTATAATTAAATTCCTGAAATGATAAATTGTTAATCTTATTTACTATTTAATAAAGGAAGAAACTTTATCTCATGAAAGTACGTAATCATCTCAATCAGTATGTAACTTAAAATTGATTTCAGTTTTATTATTCAATTACTTAAGTTTCACAAGTTATTGTTTTAATAGTTTCAACAAGAAAACATAACTTTTGAAGATTTAATGTTTTTAGAGTAAAGTTATTTTTAAAAAACTTTGATTCCCCAAAAGATTTGAATTGTTTCGAAANACTGCTAGGCAAGCCCGAACTTTCAATAATATTTCCCAACTTAAACAAATCATAGATATAAAGCACAAGGGTATCTACTAAGCCATTATAGAAAAGATCTAGGAATAACGATGAAATATGCGGAAGTTTAACAAAATACTGCAACATAGCCCCAAATAGGATCCGGTGTCACGAATATGACCCTCTAATACAGAATGTCAACCTACTACAAGTCTGTCTAAGAAATGCGGAATAAAAGATAGAGATAGAAGGGAGAGATCAAGGCTGCGGACGACATGCAGCTACCTCGATACTCCCGGATACTGCTGCTCTGCTAAACAAGTTCTCACTCAGCCTGTGGGGTACCTGGATCTGTACGCAAGGTGCAGGGAGTAATGTGAGTACTCCGACCCAGTGAGTAATAAACATAAATAAAGGCTGAGAATAAGAAATCATGGAGTATTACAAAGTAAACTATAACTGGCCGTTCAGAACATTTAATAGTAAAGCAACAAGTCGATGAAGTCCGAGTACAGATACTAAAGCAGGCATAACAAATAAAGAACAAATGCATGAGTGCAATGCAATGCATATGATGGTACACTCTGGTACCCACTGCGGCGTGCAGCCCGAGCCATCCATATATTTATCATCGACGGCGCTCACTGGGGTGTGTACACACTCCGGAGGGGCTCCTACAGCCCAAACACAATATCAAGCCATCTCGTGGCATCAACCAGGCCCTCGGCGTCAATATCAGTATAATCAACCAGGTTCTCGGCCTCAATATCAATGTAATACTGCTGCGGCGCGCAGCCCGATCCATGCTCAGTCCAGAAATCATCATAAGCCCCTCGGGCATTTGTAAAACAGTAGTTCACAGCCCAAAATATCATTTAAAAATATCATTTAAGTTTTCAAATCTTAGAAAGAGGGCTGAGTTTGCAAAACAGTACTTAAAACCTTGGACTGAGATCAAATAATATGCAAAATATGCGAAAAACAATGATATCAATCCCTGAAGGATTCAAATAATTGGCACGAAGCCCAAATATAACAATTTAAATCCAAGTAAAGATGATTCTCAATTAGATTCTAGTCAAAACACGGTAAAAACATCACTCGGGACGGACCAAGTCACAATCCCCAATAACAAACGACCCCGCACTCGTCACAGAGCGCGTGTCTCGCCTCAATATAGCGTTACGATGTGAAATTCCGGGGTTTCAAACCCTCAGGACATCATTTACATCCATTACTCACCTCAAGCCGGCCAAAAGTCTAGCTCGCTATGCCCTTTCCTCTCGAATCGACCTCCTCGTGCGTCAAATCTGATCAAAACCACAAGGAATACGTTACAATAGGCTAAGGGAACACAACTCAATCGAAAAGACTTGAAAAATATCGAAAATCACGAAATTGGCAAAACCCGAGCCCCGGGCCCACTTCTCGAAAAATCAAAAAATTCACATCACCGGATCCCTTATCTCGCCGCGAGTCTGTACATATCAAATTTACCAAAATCCGAGCTCAAATGCTCCCTCAAACTCCAAATTTTCATTCAAAAGTCAAGCCCTAGTTCCTCCCCTTTTCATCAAATTTCCATGAATTTTAATGTTGATTCTACAATTATATGATGTTTTTAGGTCATAAGACTCACCCCCAATCAATCCCAGTCGAAACCCTCTTTAATCCTCATCAAAAAGCTCTCAAGGTTGCTAAAAAATGGTGGAATTAGACTTAGGTTCGCGGATGAAATGTTATTAAAAACCCTTCTGTCCAGCCCAGATTTCCTCTATGCGATCGCATAGCACAAAATTTTCACCTCTGATTTTAGCCCTATGCGATCGCATAAGGGTCCCCGCGATCACAATGACCAAACAATATACATTGTGCGATCGCATACACATCCACGCGATCGCAATGAACAAAAATCCAAGCTCCCAATTTTTCCTCTATGCGATCGCACTACTGCCCCGCGATCGCATTGAACAATTGACCAAACCCCAAAATCCCTCTATGCGATCGCAGATCTCCTCCCGCGATCGCATAGAACAAAAGTCTGCAACACTGACCTGCAATTTTCTGCAATAGCCCAAGTCCTAAAAACCTTCCGTTAACCATCTGAAATCACCCCGAGGCCCCCGGGACCTCAACCAAAAGCACCAACACATCCTAAAACATCATTCAAACTTGTTCCAATCATCAAAACACATCAAACAATGCTAAAACCATCAAATCACATCGGATTCAAGCCTAAGTTTTTCAAAAACTTCCGAAATACGCGTTTGATCAAAAACCCGACCAAAACACCTCCGAATGACCTGAAATTTTGCACACACATCCAAATCACCTAACGAAGCTACAGCAACTCTCGGAATTCCATTCCGACCCTCGGATCAAAATCTCACCTATCAACCGGAATTCGCCAAAATACTAACTTTGCCAATTCAAGCCTAATTCTACACCGGACCTCCAAAATTACTTCCGATCACACTCCTAAGTCACAAATCATCCCCCGAAGCTAACCGAATCGTCGGAATCCACATCCGAGCCCTCTAACTCATAGGTCAACATCCGGTTGACTTTTCCAAAACAAGCCTTCCTTAAAGAGACTAAGTGTCTCATTTCCCTTCCAAAAATCAACCCAATTCAACTCGTTCACACAAGACACTAATAATGAAGCATAACGAAGCAGAAAATGGGGGAAACGGAGCGGTTCTCATGATACGACGGGTCGAGTCGTCACATCTATCTCATAAAAGTACGTAATCATCTCAATCAGTATGTAACTTAAAATTGATTTCAATTTTATTATTCAATTATTTAAGTTTCACAAATTATTTTTTTTATAGTTTCGACAAGAAAAATAACTTCGAAAGATTTAAAGTTTTTAAAGTAAAGTTATTTTAAGAAAACTTTGATTCCCAAAAGATTTGAATTGTTTTAAAATATCTGAACCTAGAACTACGCTATATCCTTTCTTTGATATTTTTCTGCAATAGTTTTGAATTGCGCATGAACTCGAAGTAGTAAAATCATTGGCCACATAGCTATTTGAATAAGTGAAGTTTCTTTTCACATTCCGTTAAAAACCAGAGTACGTGTAGAATTCCATTATTGTTAAATTCAATTGATGAATTTCTTAAATATAAATTATAGGTATTTTATATAGTTCAAATAAAGAAAGAATTTAGATAAGGTAAATTCTTAATTGATTTTAAAGCACTAAATATTATAAATTTCTATTTACCTCAAATAAGAAAATTTTTATAATTAAAATCTTTGTTGATTATACAATTTTAAAATATTAAGAAAATAATATAATTATAATTGTGTTTTATATAAAATCTATTAAGAACTGGTAGAAAGTTGGACAATTAATACGGAGATAAGGTCCAATGCAAGCACGACGAATTGGTAGAAGAAATAGCCGGACAAAAGGTTAAAGTACACAGTCTAATGCAAAAAGGTAACTATTCAACCAATGTTCACAATCAAGAACACCAAATAAAGATGTATTGGTTGAATAGGTGAATGTAAAATTTATATACAAATAAAATTAATGCAAATATAAAGTTTACAAAATGTTAAAGAATAATTTAACTACTAAAACGAATACGCAAATCCAAAATTGAACTACTAATACAATAACTTTTTGCTCAAAGAAAGAGAACGTGGAACCCTTAATTTGTAATTGCTGCTCGAACAAAGCAAATTTTGGATGATGAAAAGTTGTAATTGTAGCTTCTTTTATAAAAGTGTCTAGGTATATAAAATTAAGTAAAAGATTTATTAAAAAATAAAGACTCTTAAACCAAAAAGAAGTTCAAAGAACTCATTTTCATCGGATATATTTTATTAAAAAATTAATCTGTCAAAATTTTATACCAAACTTTTCCTAGTGTGCGTGAATTATTCAATATTTTATTAACTAAAAAACTTTCCAAGTGTAAAATTTTAATACTCCTTACTCTAATTGTGTTTGAAAATATTTCCTAGGGTGTGTGAATTAGAATTTTATTAACCCAAAAAAGAATCCTCCTAAATCTGAAAGGAGGAATTTAGTATTGCTCCTAAATATAAATGGGGTTGAATGGAAAATTTCTTATTGCGTAGTTAACGAAAAGCTGTGTGCTTAAAATTCTAGAACCTAAAGGAGTTGAAAATTAATATTATATGTATTAAGAAAATAATTAAATGATTATTGCTAAATAATAGGAATTAATTAATGACAATTCCTAAATAGTAGAAAGTTAATCAAATGACTATTTTGTCTAGTGTGAACTCTATTATAAAAGGGTAAAAAAGACGAACGACATTTCGTTAAGGGCCTTCGTGTTTTTAATATAGTATAGACTTGTTAAAATGCGAACGGAGACCTTAATTATATCCTTAATTATTTTTATTTTTAACCGATTTTATATGATAGAAAGAACTTATTCTATCATACTTTGTCCGACCTTAGAGATTAGAACAAAAGCCACCATTCTCTCAATAATACTTATTATCGTCTTTTATTTTTATTTTAACCGATTTCATATGATAAAAGAACTTATTCTATCATACTTTGTCCGCTTCTAATACTTGTATCTAAAATCATTAATAAATATGGTAAAATAAATGAGATCGCTCCACCTTTAACATGAGATCTCGGATTAGTGTCCTTGGGAGGGAGGAATTCCTGTTCGGAACCATTTTCCTGTTAAATGGACCTTACAAGGCATGAATATGATGGTTATGCCCAAAAAAAAAAGTGTTACCTATTAATGGATGACCCGAAAAGAAAGTTTGGGGCATTATATTTTGCTGCCTAACTTCTCTTACCAAATTGCTGCGAGTCGAGAGATTAGGGTTCAGATTGGTGAACCAATCTTTCCCTAATTAATTAAGTACATTATTATGTTCTAAAAGGGACGTGTAGTTACTGTTAAGGACTAATACAGTTGAAAGTGACTATTTATAATTATATTCCATCTTTTTTTAGAGCTTAAGGGACCTCAGCCGCCGTTAAATTTTAATTTTTTAATCCATTAGTTGGGACAAAAACTCAGCTTGTTTGGATGGTTGTTACGTATCGTTTCATAATGTATCGTATCGTATTGTACTGTATCATTTGATAAATACAATGTTTGGATGGATTGTATCGTTTTGGCGTCGTTTCATGGTATCACGCACCTATGATATGATGAATAAACCTGTAATATTATAAAGAAAAATTATGATACGGTATATAAAAAGGTATGGTAAATGATAAAATAAAATTATTTAATAATAATGAAGGGTGGGATTGAGAGAAAAACACAAGGAAACGACGCGACCACACCAAATTGGTGTAGACATGTAATTTTTGACCCTCCCGAGATTTTACACTTTTTAGCTTTTAGATATTTAGTTTAAGCCTAATATTGCTATTTTACCTAGTTTTAACTATTTTACATTATTTTAAGAACAAAAATTGAAAATTACAAAAATAGTTCCATATTTCTCTACTTAATTCGCGTATTAGATATTTTTAGAAAGATATGTTACTTTGAACCTATTTTATTTTAGTATAATCTTGAAAATACCAAAAATAGCTTCATGTCATAGTATAGTTGGTTTTAATTAATTAAGAGTGATTTTACAATTTTAGAGTATATTATTTTAGAAAAGAAATAAATATTTTTAGCCTTGTAGAATTAAAAGGCCGCTTTTAAAGGCAATTTTACCCCCAAATTAAGCCCAAAATCGAATCTCTTTTGAGCCCAACCCATTAAAACCCTTATACCCTCTCTTTCTTCAGACCATACAGACAAGACCTCTAACTTTAGCCACCCGAACCCTAGACCTAAAACCCTCCCAGCCGCAACACACCTTAGGAGACCATGGCTTCTTCTTCTTCTTCTTCTTCTTCTTCTTGATCTGAACAACAACAGCAGCCGCTGCCGGACCACCAAACACAGCCGTCAACCTCGAACAACACCACCAACCAGCCGTCGCCGGCTCTCCAGCTGCCATAACAACACCCATCGACACCCCTGAGAGAACAACAAAACCATCAACGACCATCCCATCTTCAACATCAGCCAAGACACACAACAACAAAAACCCTAAAGATAAAAATGGAGGAGAGGAGACTCGTCAGCAGAAAAACTTAGCCGCAACCCCCTCCAACGACCCCTGACCTCCATCTCCTCCACGCCTAGCAGCCCCTCGAACATCATCAACAACCTAACGACAAACACACATAGCCACCGACTCACCATTGTAACGAGAAGGACAGCAGCTTCAACATACAGAACAGAGGCTAGAAGGGGGACGAAAAACAGAGCATGAGCTCCGAAAAATAGAGCACGAGCTCCGAAAAACAGTGAGGAGAGCGAGAAAAATTTGAACTATGGAATCAAGCTAAGGTTATTGAAACCGACGCTGTCCGGAGTGCTTTCGAGTGTGATTCGGAGTCGAGGTTCACGGTTCTGATTTCGATTGTTGTTTTCCTATTCGTCTTCTTTCGCACTTTAAAATTCCGACGCCGGTCTGCCTGTATTCGTTCTTGAACATACTAAATCGAAAGTTGCTCGCATTCAGGTTCATATCCTTGCTCTTTCTCTTATTTTATTACAGTATTGATCAAAACATGAATTTAAGGTGCTTGTTTTCTCTTATGTTCCTGTTGATGATCTGATTTGTGTGGATCGTGACTTGAATATCGTGAGGCTGTTAAGTGCAATTTTGAGTAATTTTAGTGATTGATATGCTTCATCCTACTCTCTGTCTGCTCATGGACTCATCTATTTTCCCCCCATTTTCATACTTGAAAGCGTACATGATACGTATCTTATGGAGTCAGTGAATTGAAAACGCTTGTTCATGTGCTTCATATGTTCGAATGTTTGTGTTCAGATTGTCATGTATGTGTCCTTTAGGGAGTACTGGGTCGTGGGAAGTTGGCAAGATCGAAACCCGTTAGGGATTAAACATTGTTCACGTGCTTTAGGAATCGGGCTCGGTCTAAACCATGAAACAAGAAGTTGAAGAAAAATGAGCATGGATTGATTTTAATTTTTAGTTTTATTTTATTTTATTATAATTTCCATTACCCGCTAGTAGCATGTTTAGGCGGACAACATTTGGGTAAGCAAGTCTTAGGATTTGGTTGGTCTCGAGGCGAGAGGTCGTTCCTTTAGTTAAATTTATCCGGGGAATGCCCCGAAGGACTCGTATATATTTTATTCCGGGGCATGCTCCGAAGTATTTGTACTTGGAGATCGATAGTAGAACTCGTGGTATTTTTATTTTATTTTTTTTCTTTTTATTAGGCGGGGACGACCTCGAGCCTCATGTGTGCTTATTTTGCTTTTTTCTGTGATTTTACCTCAACCCGAATATTTTAAAAGCCAACTAGATCGAGTACGCAACCGTGACCTTCACGGGACTTTGAGAGTGCCTAACACCTTCTCTCCGAGTCAAATGAACCCCCTTACTCGAATCTCTAATGCAGACTTAGTTTTAGAGTCTGAAATGTTTTAAAAGGAAAAAATCATTTTTTTAAAATAAAACGGTGACCTTACACACCGAATTCAAATATCAGGTGGAGACTCTGAGTTATTTTCCTTTTGAACTCAATTTTGGCACTTTTCAATTGAAAACCCTTTTTCGAGATTTACAAAATCTTTTATTAATATAAGAGGGTTAGTGAGGTTGTTTAAAAAAGGGGTGTGACATCTTTGGCGACTTTGCTGGGGAGTTGCAGGTTCGAGCTGGTACTTGATCTTGTTTGCTTTTAGGATATTCGGTTGAGGTGTTTGTTTTCTTTATTTTCTTTGTTTATTTACTTTGTTTGTCTGATTTTCTTGTTTGGTTGGTTATTTGTTTATCGCTTTTCTTAATGTGTTACTGCTTTATAAACTGTCATCATTTGCATAACCATGGGTCTTCTTTCTGCAACAAGTCTCGGAGTATGCGTTGCGTGCATGAACTCTTTGTTGAGTCACCCATAATTTAGGAGGGGGGCCGTCGGATGTATGGAGTGGGTGGAAAGCTTGAGCAACTACCATCGACCATACGCTACCCCGAATTGCCTTGTCTAGTGAACCCAACCATAGGTCAGCCTTTAGGTCATACTTATGTGCATCATATCATTTAAACCTAGCAGGGTTCGGTCCCAAGCACCGTGTCCCGTTGTAGGAGGCCTATCCAAATTATGTCAAAAATGGGCTATTGACCCAAAAAGACATTCAATCATCCTTATGTGATACATGTTGCATCTTTGAGGGTAAAAAGGTCATTTGGCAGACCGATGCTTGGGAAAGAAGGGTGAAAGACGAAGCAAGTAGGGCCTAGTTATATTTTTCTTTCACTACTTTTTCAAAAAAAAAAGACAAAAAATGAAATGAAAAAGAAAATCCAAAAAGATTTTACACTTTTCCATTATTTTCCAAAAATCCAAAAAAAAGGAGAAAAAGAAAATCCAAAAATATTTTACATTTTCCATCATTTTTCAAAAAGACAAAAAATATATAGTTTTTCTAAATTAGTTGTATTTTTTTCAAAGCTTTCTTCCATGTCCAATCTTCCCGACCTACGCGAACCTGATTCCCGTCTTTCGGGGCGGGATACGTAGGCAACCCACATAGGGTCCGGTCTTCCTAGTAAGTCTTAAGTTCTTGGCTTTGCGGGGTCTTAGCCAAATCTTGCATGTCTAGCCACTTTTGGCCACATCGGTCATTCTTGCAAAATGGGGTCATTTTTGCAAAAGTGGTTTAATTACCCATGTCCTAGGATCTTGAGTCCACAACTAGGTGTCATATTACTTTAAGGTCCTTCCTTTTTGAGTTTGCATCTTTAGCCACTTCTGGCCATATCGGCCGTTTTTGCAAAATGGGTTATTTCAGCAAATTAATTTTGGTCCATGATTGTTGGGTGTTTGAATCCATAAAAGCTTTAGTGAGGTATTTCCATATCTTTAAGGTCATCTTTGTTGAGTTTGCACTTCTAGCCACTCTTGGCCACATAGGTTAATTTTCAAAAAATAGCCCAATCGTGTCTTGCATGTGTCCAACATGAGGTGTTGTGGTGTCGCATAGTGTCTTGAGTCATTGATTTATTTGGTCTTATTTTTCTCATTCAGGTGTGGATCCATGTACCAGGACTCGAGCATGACAGATACCCCAGGACCACTACACTCAGGAGCTGCTTGAGGAGCCTTTCTATGTTTTTGAGTCTATTGTTCATATTTTACTTCCTAGTCCTGCACAGTGGTATTCAGTCATTTAGTTGGTGTCAGAGTTGTCGTAGTATAGTTTAGTTTGCCGAGTTTCTCATTATCGTGCCTCCTGTTTTGTATTTGAAAACCAAAAAAGTTATAACTGAAAAATTCAAAAACATTTTTGTTTCTTAATTTATTTTGTCCATTACTTTTCCAAAACTACGCTTGATCTGATTCATGAGGGACATGATACGTAGGCAACCTACATAGGGTTCGATCGAATCATCATTTAAAAACAAAAAAAAGAAAAAAAAAGAGAATAAAGTTGTGGGACGTGAGGAATGAGAAGAAAAAAAAGAGTGATAATAAGAAAGGAAAATGAAGAAGGAAATGAGGCAAGAAGAGTGAAATTGGGATGATGCCAAATGATCTTGTGACCCTCGAAGCCATTCTAGAACCGTTAATTGTTGCTAGGGGCATTGCACGTAATGTGATATTTCTATTTGATAAATGTCCTAACACTAACATGTTGGCTTTATCTGCTCTCCTTTGTTACTTTCATCGTGATCATAACAGAGGGTGGTTAGTTTGTGTCACTTTGGCGAGTCATCTGTACAGCACAAGGTCAAAGAGCAAGGTAGACATGGCTAGCAAAGACTTGGACACAAGAGTTGTTGACCCATCGAGGGAGTTTATGGAGTCGGAGTCTGAATTGAAAGAGGAGGTCCAAAGGTTGAAACAGCAGATGGCAGAAATGTATCAGTCTTGGATGAGTGGGCATCCTCCACCTTCATTCCCCACTAACTACAGTGAAAACCCTGTAATTATCCCACCACTATCACAAGCCCAGGTTCCCACTGCTGATGATATCTCCCCACAATCTTTTCACACTCCACCCCTCAAAAGCACATCATATCCCGCCCTTTGACCACTCATGTTTTTGTAGCTCCTCCACTAGTTACTCTTCCTCTATCCTCTAGCGAGACTGTGTTCAAAGTCCCCAATGCCCAAGGAAAGAGACCCAAGGACGGTTTTAGGGAGTTTTGGTTCAGATGGAACGAACAAGTTGCTGGGATCAGTGCTCGATTAATAGAAAAGATGTTGTTGAGCCCAGCTAACAACAGGACCCAGTAGGCATTCCTGCTAAATGATTTCAGCCTCAATACCGACCTCATGAATATCCTCGTACTCCAAATAATCCTCCACAATGCTACTTTCCTCCACAAAATCCCTAAAGCCATACCTCACCTCTCCAGCACTCTATCCACAATGCACTGCCATATGATCCACACCCACGAAACCCGCAACGGCTTGCACCGCCTCCACAAATGTCTTACCCACCTCTACAAGCATATCAACCCCCTACCCGAAAGAGGTTCCAACCAAGGCTGGAGTACAAAATGAGAAGGCAACAGCAAAGACAAAAGTCTTTCACTCCTATTGGAGAATCATATGCTAGTCTGTTCCAAAGGCTGAGGCAATTGGACATGTTGAAGCCGATTCAGATAAATATACCAAAACGCTTTCCAAAGAATTTTGATTTTTCTCAAAGGTACGCATATTACTCTAATTGCCCCGGGGCACGACATAGAAAAGTGTTGGCATCTGAAAAGAGCAGTCCAGAAGCTTATTAATGCAGGTGACATTACCGTGCAAAATCCAAATGCAGCAGATACTAGCCAAAGTCCATTGCATGTTCATAATGAGACGCATATGGTGGACATGATTTGTGTGGAAAGGGAGTATGAGAACTGTCTTGAATCCCGTTGAGGGCCACTCACCGCAAAGTTTTCAGCTCTATCAGTCTCGGTTCCAAAGGTTGATCTTAAGGACAAGTTGGATAAAGGGACCTAAAAGCTATTTTCTAAGGTCAACGTGATGGGAATTGGTGAAGGTCCCAGTAATTTTGATGTGCAACCCAGTGGCTAAGATGTCGAGCTTGGTAATTGGAAAGACACTCCTTTCTTGGCTAGCCAGGGAGGAGTTTTGGTGGTTTATTTGTTGTCGTTTCTATTTGTCCGGGTTATTTCAGGGTTGTAATCTGGATATTGTCTTGTGGGTCAAACTCTTCTTCTTCTCATTTTGTCTAGTTCGTTTAGTTGTAGTAACTCGTCTAGTGTTATTTAGGATTGTTCCAGGGTTGTGACCCATGTCTATTTTGCTTTTCTTGTTCAAACCCTTTTCATCATCTGTCTAATGCAATCTCCTATTTTCTGTTAGTTCTAGTCAGTTTTTGTTTAGGTATTTTTTCTTTTATAGTTCTTTTCATGCCGACTCTAGTGATATGACATGCACGCATAATTCTTATCTTGATCTTGAAAGTTAGTCTAATCATGAATCAATGGCACAGTTTTGAATATGATAAAAGGATGCGTTTGAGGAAACAATTAAAGATTCACGCATTCTGAGATGACCTGAACTTTGAATTGAGTGAAACTGATGCAGTAAATCTAGAAAATCAAGAGGTTGATAAGAGCATACAACAAGGAAATGCCTCTCAAGCAGTTTGAGGTAAATCAGTCAGTGCTAAAATGCATTCTTCCACATCAAGATAAGGTCTGAGTCAAGTCTGCTTCGAACTGGCAAGGGTCATTCATTGGGACAAAGGTATTGCCCATTGGTACTTTTTGTTTGTGGTGATGCCATCAATAGATACTGTGTATTATTTCTTTGCTTATCTTCAATTGCATGTTTGTACTTGGCATCTTTAAAGTTTGGTATGACGAAGGTATTTTATTCTGCTATCCCAAACACTTTTATCTTTTGCCACCCCTTTTGAGCCTTAATTTGCATTGTTCCATACACCTCTTTTGGAATTAGAAGTAGAGTTGGGAACTAGAAAAGAAAAAAGAAAAGAGAAAAAGAAGAAAAAGAAAGAAAAAAAAAAAGAAGAAAAAAAAGAGAAAAAAAAGAAAGAAAAGGAAAAAAAAAGAAAAAACCAACTTTGTGTTTAAAAATCCTTCAAGGCACTACAAGTCGACTGAGGATTGTGGACCAGATGGGACAATTGAAGCGCTGAAGCCCAGTTTCACAGCGAAGAGGTACAACAAGAGTTGAATATTAGACTTGCTTGAGAGATTAGGCCACTTAATCCAAAGGTGCATGTCATGGTCGTTAGAGTTGGTATCCACATCTGATAAGTTCTACTTTGTAATTTTCTGGTTAGGTATCATCTCTTTCCCTTGTCCCTTATTTTGTTCCTCTTGTTTTGTTTAAGTCCTCTGGAGTTTGTTTTGTCAGAACAAGTAAAGAAATAACTTCAAAATCTGCTACCAGCTTTCCAATTGCACAAAGCGGATTCTGGCTAGCACATCAAAAAGGCATAAGTCAGGAAAGAACAGTATGCGCACTGAGTTGGTAACGATCAACATGCTTTGGGATTTATGTGAAATGCAAAGGTTCGGTAAATGTCAATTCATGAGCAAAATGCAACAGATAGAGGATATTGGGATCGAATGGAGTGGAGGTGTTTTCTATGATAAGGGTTGAAAGAAAATGGGTATTTGATAACAGGCAAGGTCTTCCAAGTTGAAATCAAGGTTATCTTGGCAAGTGCAGAAGCAGCCGCCTTCAAGGTCAAGGCCACAAACTAACCACCATGTTCTAAACACACAAGTTTTCTTTGTCTGAAACAGGGATGAAGGCTATGTTCATAACAAAGTTCGAATTTTTCAGGTGTAATGCCCCAATTCTGCTTACGCAAAGGCTATTGAGAAGATCACACATCACCACTAGGAGAAGCACTTCCTAGTCTAGGTTTTTCAGGTTATATTTTTATTTTAGGAGATGCACTTCCTAAATTGAGATTTTACCCCTAGGAGACGCACTTCCTAGTCTGGGTATTTCAGGTTATTTTTTTGTTTTAGGAGACGCACTTCCTAAATTGAGGTCTCACCCCTAGGAGATGCACTTCCTAGTTTGGGTCATTTAAGTTCATTCCTAGGAGACACACTTCCTAGTTTGAATCATCGAAATTTCACCCCTAGGAGACGCACTTCCTGGTCTGGGTCTTTCAGGTTTTGTTTTAGGAGACGCACTTCCTAAATTGAGGTTTTACCCCTAGGAGACGCACTTCCTAGTTTTGGGTCATTTAAGTTCATTCCTAGGAGACGCACTTCCTAGTTTGAATCATTGAAGTTTCACCCCTAGGAGATGCACTTTCTAGTTTAGGTCTTTCAGGATACACTTTTAGGAGATGCACTTCCCAAATTGAGATTTTACCTTTAGGAGACGCACTTCCTAAATTAAGAGTTTATTCCTAGGAGATGCACTTCCTAGTTTGATTCATTGAAGTTTCACCCCTAGGAGACGCACTTCCTAGTCTGGGTCTTTTAGGATACACTTTTAGGAGACACACTTCCTAAATTGAGATTTTACCCCTAGGAGACGCACTTCCTAGTTTTGGGTCATTTAAGTTCATTCCTAGGAGA
The DNA here is from genome assembly GCF_001879085.1 of Nicotiana attenuata. Taxonomy (NCBI): domain Eukaryota; kingdom Viridiplantae; phylum Streptophyta; class Magnoliopsida; order Solanales; family Solanaceae; genus Nicotiana; species Nicotiana attenuata. Next base: position 95,280 of record NW_017672721.1, on the reverse strand, counting down.
CGCACTTCCTAGTTTGAGTCATTGAAGTTTCACCCCTAGGAGACGCACTTCCTAGTCTGGGTCTTTCAGGTTATATTTTTGTTTTAGGAGACGCACTTCCTAAATTGAGATTTTACCCCTAGGAGACGCACTTCCTAGTGTTGGTTCATTCAAGTTTCACCCCTAGGAGACGCACTTCCTAGTCTGGGTTTTTCAGGATATACTTTTAGGAGACGCTCTTCCTAAATTGAGTTTCACCCCTAGGAGACGCGCTTCTTAGTTTTGGGTCATTTAAGTTTATTCCTAGGAGACGCACTTCCTAGCTTGAGTCATTGAAATTTACCCCCCTAGGAGACGCACTTCCTAGTCTGGGTCCTTCAGGTTATATTTTGTTTAGGAGACACACTTCCTAAATTGAGATTTTACCCCTAGGAGACGCACTTCCTAGTTTGAGACATTGAAGTTTCACCCCTAGGAGACACACTTCCTAGTCTGGGTCTTTCAGTTTATATTTCGTTTTAGGAGACGTACTTCCTAGTTTTGGGTCATTTAAGTTCATTCCTAGGAGACACACTTCCTAGTTTGAGTCATTCAAGTTTTACCCCGAGGAGACGCACTTCCTAGTTTTGGTTCATTCAAGTTTTATCCCCATGAGACGCACTTCCTAGTTTGGGTCATTCAGGTTCTATTCTTAGCAGACGCACTTGCTAGTCAAATATTCTTGGTTTTACTCACAGGAGACACACATCCTAGTCAAGTCTTTAGTTTTCCTCTCATTATTGCATCAATAGCATAGGTGATTTACAGTTTTGCTAATAACTCACAAATCTTCCTAGTGCAAACTGGGGCAGAAAATTTTGTTTGTTTTGTTGTTTTGATTGCAGGCACCCACCTAGAGAACGAGGGAAGACATTTCAGAGTTCATTTCAAGTTTCAAGTCAGTAGCAGGCACCCACCTGGAGAACGAGGGAAGTCATTTCAGAATTCAATTCAAGTTAGAAGTAACAGAAGCTCGCGGCAAGAATGCGAGCCAACAATCCGAGGTAACCAACAAAAGTAGTCTCAATTCAAAAAAAAAAGTGAATCCAAAATGCAGAAGCAGACAAGAGGTGGATTGCTCAAGACATGACTAAAGTCACAAGCATGGTGTGTCCGGTTCTGATCCGAAAAGCTGAAGAAAAATGAACTAGCACCTGCAACTAGCAAGCGTCAAGGTTCAAATCTAAAGTCTGCATGAAGAACCATTCAAGACTCAATATCAAGCTTCAGAAGACTTATAGATAGGAATCTTGTGACTCATAGTTGACAGGCTTAGTTAGTCTTTTTCATTTTTTTTGATTTTGATGTAATAACAGGACCGTGGATCGGAACCTCGACGGCACCTCAATCGGCTCTCCACCTCGGTAAACTCCGTCACTCTTCCTACTTCTAACTACACGTGGCCTAATTCCTTTATAGCCAAGGATATGTAGGCAACTCATGTACTAGGGCTCGGTCACATTCTCCTTTTTTTTAAATTTTTGGTTTCTCTAAATAAGGATCGGGTCAAAAAACCTGTCTAGTTGTTCTTTGTGTGAAAATACTTCGTATTTTCAGTCAAAGAGGGGCAGCTGTAGACATGTAATTTTTGACCCTCCCCGAATTTTTACACTTTTTAGCTTTTAGATATTTAGTTTAGGCCTAATATTGCTATTTTACATAGTTTTAACTATTTTACATTATTTTAAGAACAAAAATTGAAAATTACAAAAATAGTTTCATCTTTATCTACTTAATTCGCGTATTAGATATTTTAAGAAAGATATGTTACTTTGAACCTATTTTATTTTAGTATAATGTTGAAAATACCAAAAATAGCTTCATGTCATAGTATAGTTGGTCTTAATTAATTAAGAGGGATTTTACAATTTTAGAGTATATTATTTTAGAAAAAAAATAAATATTTTTAGCCTTGTAGAATTAAAAGGCCACTTTTAAAGGCAATTTTACCCCAAATTAAGCCCAAAATCGGATCTCTTTTGAGCCCAACCCATTAAAACCCTTATACCCTCTCTTCTTCTTCAGACCATACAGACAAGACCTCTAACTTTAGACACCAGAACCTTAGACGTAAAACCCTCCCAGCCGCAACACACCTTAGGGTCCATGGCTGCTTCTTCTTCTTCTTCTTCTTGATCTGAACAACAACAGCAGCCGTCGCCGGACCACCAAACACAGCCGTCAACCTCGACCAACACCACCAACCAGCCGCCGTCGGCTCTCCAGCAGCTATAACAACACCCATCATCACCCTTGAGAGAACAACAAAACCATCAACGACCATCCCATCTTCAAAATCAGCCAAGACACACAACAACAAAAACCCTAAAGACAAAAATGGAGGAGAGGAGACTCCTCAGCAGAAAAACTTAGCCGCAACCCCCTCCAACGACCCCTGACCTCTATCTCCTCCATGCCCAGCAGCCCCTCGAACATCATCAGCAACCTAACGACAAACACACCTAGCCGCCGACTCATTATTGTAACGAGAAGGACAACAACTTCAACATACAGAACAGATGCTAGAAGGGGGACGAAAAACAGAGCATGAGCTCCGAAAAACAGAGCACGAGCTCCGAAAAACGGTGAGGAGAGCGAGAAAAACTTGAACTATGGAATCAAGCTAAGGTTATTGAAACCGACGCTGTCCGGAGTGCTTTCGAGTGTGATTCGGTGTCGAGGTTCACGGTTCTGGTTTCGATTGTTGTTTTCCTATTCGTTTTCTGTCGCACTTTAAAATTCCGACGCCGGTCTGCCTGTATTCGTTCTTGAACATATTAAATCGAAAGTTGCTCGCATTCAGGTTCATATCCTTGCTCTTTCTCTTATTTTATTACAGTATTGATCAAAACATGAATTTAAGGTGCTTGTTTTCTCTTATGTTCCTGTTGATGATCTGATTTGTGTGGATCGTGACTTGAATATCGTGAGGCTGTTAAGTGCATTTTGAGTAATTTTAGTGATTGATATGCTTCATCCTACTCTCTGTCTGCTCATGGACTCATCTTATTTTCCCCCCATTTTCTATACTTGAAGCGTACATGATACGTATCTTATGGAGTCAGTGAATTGAAAACGCTTGTTCATGTGCTTCATATGTTCGAATGTTTGTGTTCAGATTGTCATGTATGTGTCCTTTAGGGAGTACTGGGTCGTGGGAAGTTGGCAAGATCGAAACCCGTTAGGGATTAAACATTGTTCACGTGCTTTAGGAATCGGGCTCGGTCTAAACCATGAAACAAGAAGTTGAAGAAAAATGAGCATGGATTGATTTTAATTTTTAGTTTTATTTTATTTTATTATAATTTCCATTACCCGCTAGTAGCATGTTTAGGCGGACAACATTTGGGTAAGCAAGTCTTAGGATTTGGTTGGTCTCGAGGCGAGAGGTCGTTCCTTTAGTTAAATTTATCCGGGGAATGCCCCGAAGGACTCGTATATATTTTATTCTGGGGTATGCCCCGAAGTATTTGTACTTAGAGATCGATAGTAGAACTCATGGTATTTTTATTTTATGTTTTTTCTTTTTATTAGGCGGGGACGACCTCGAGCCTCATGTGTGTTTATTTTGCTTTTTTTCGTGATTTTACCTCAACCCGAATATTTTAAAAGCCAACTAGATCGAGTACGCAACCGTGACCTTCACGGGACTTGGAGAGTGCCTAACACCTTCTCCCCGAGTCAAATGAACCCCCTTACCCGAATCTCTGATGCAGACTTAGTTTTAGAGTTTGAAATATTTTAAAAGGAAAAAATCATTTTTTTAAAATAAAATGGTGACCTGACACACCGAAATCAAATGTCAGGTGGCGACTCTGAGTTATTTTCCTTTTGAACACAATTTTGTCACTTTTCAATTAAAAACCCTTTTTCGAGATTTACAAAATCTTTTATTAATATAAGAGGGTTAGTGAGGTTATTTAAAAAAGGGGTGTGACAATCGGTCGTTACATAAAGTGGCACATTTCATAGTTATGTAACGACGGATTTAACGATATGATACAATAAAATTTAAGTAACAATCAAAACAGACATTGTATTTATAGTAACAATACGATACGATACGATAGGTAACAACCATCCAAACAAGTGGTTGGGATAATGTAACAACTACTCCATGCTTTATGTGGATTTTATAATGATGAAATTGCATTCACGTGGGAAGAGACAGAAAACTCTCTAACTTCTCTCTAAATAACTCCACCAACAACCTTATTGTTTTCTTCCTTCTACTCCCTTCCACTAATCCAATGCAACAACAACACTGCCAGGATGGCATTCCACCAAAACCACCAGATATAACTACTCTACATGCCAAGAACATTCCATCTGCCTCCTTTAAAGATAAACTACTAGCCAATGAAGTCAATGAAACTCTCTTTATTTCATCGCCTCTGTCATAAATCTCTCCTACAGATATGGACATAAATGAAATGGAAGATGAAAAGTCTTGTGAGTATCCTGAGGAGGAAATTAAAGTTCCCATAAGTGGGAAAGATAAACAACGTATTTATTACCCTTGGAGATTCTCAATCATCATAAAACTTATGGGGAAAAAAATCCTCCACCAAGTTCTAAAACGTAAACTAACTGCCCTTTGGAAATCATCTGAATCCTTCCCTCTAATTGATCTAGGTGAACAATACTTCATTGTTAAATTCAATGAAGAAGATAACCTAGAGAGTGTATTACAAAAAGGGCCATGGTTTGTCTTTGGTCACTTCCTTTCTGTTCAACACTGGGAACCCAACTTTGTTCCGGCTATGGCCAAACAAGTTGTAACGGCCATTTGGATTCGTTTACCAAATCTTCCAACAGAATTTTATGATCTTGAGATTTTGGGAAAAGTAGGAAACTCGATAGGCAGGTTGCTTAAGATATATGAATGTACATCAGCAGCTTTAAGGGGTCGCAATGCTAGACTGTGCATTGAACTCCCTCTAGGCAAGCCTGTGAAATCCAATCTATGGATAGGCAATCACAAACAGCAAATCCAATACGAGGGTGAAAACCTTCTATGTAAGAACTGTGGTATTCTAGGACACATTGCAAGGCAATATAATACCATCCTAAAGGAGTCCACTACCAATACTTCCATGAATAATACCGATGACAAAGATCAGATGTGTCAAAATACACAACAATCACCAAAGAAGAATGAAGATTGGCAAACTGTTTCCTTTAAACAAAGAAGGAAGGCCAACCTTACTCCCACAAAAAGCACTGGTTTCTCCAATGGAGCAGGTATCAACGTCAATATCTTTGATGCCAATACAAGTAAGTTCCTAACCAATCAAGTTTTCAATTACAAATCTCGTGCTCTAAATCAAAATTCTACTAATGTTTCAACTGAGAAATCGGTGCTCAATGAAAAAAATTTAACCAGTAATAATAATATCCAAACTACTAACTCCTTTACTGCTCTAATGGAGCAGAACTAGGTTTTGGACAAAACCACTAGTCTCCAAAAGGGGAATGAACCTGGCACTGCCCAAATGTCCAACACCCACACAATAAGTGACACGTTAGGAAGACATGTGTCGACTACTATCACTAATGATATCCCTAATAACCAAAACTCTTACACTAATACTATCACCCCCCCCCTAATCAACCAATTAATCTTAATAATCCCACCATGCATGAAGCTAAAGACATAAAACACTTGTCTGAAAAGCAGGCTCACCTGCTCCAAATGGCCAATGCCATCAGACACGTAAACCAAGCCCAATCCCCTCCCTTCCCTGATAAATCCCTTACGCTTCCCCTCCCAAATGCCATGCAAACCGATTAGGCAATCATTGCCAAAGATACTCCCCAATCTTGCATATCGGAAGCAACACAACTATACATTATAAACAGTACCCCACCATCCAAAAATGCCAAGAATCCCCTTTCCAAGCAGACGACGATAACGTCTAATACAACTACTTCGTCAGAGACCCTTTCCAATGGAGAACCAAACTCCCCAAAATAACCCTCCTACCAACACTCCCATAATTTTCATCCAACCTCCAATGCCACAGAACCACCAACCTATGTCATGGGTGGAGCGGGTCTACTGGGCCATGCCATACCTTTCAACATAGTTCTGGATGGCAGGGAAACGATAATTGTCATCCACAACTCCCACTACTTAGCCCAGCTAATCTCGGAAGGAATTCGGATGACAATGAACAATTTTATGAATCACGTATGGGTGAACAATATCATCCACCTAGTAGCCCCAAACATACCACCAAATGTAGCCCAGACAATGATGGGACAGTGGAATCTTCCTCCACACTTCATCCCAATCCAAAATGCAGCCTAAAACCTGATGGACCTACCATTCTTCACTCCAGAAATGATGACCACCATCAACCCAGTTTTGACTCCATGGGATGTGCATGCAACCCAGGATCAAGTTCCAAATGCTCATCATGCAAACCAATCCCAACAACCAGGTCCATCACACACTCGTCCTCACCAAAATATCCCTCCAAACGTTCCTCTCCCAGAAGCAATGGAACAAGTAGAGGATCCAAACTTAACCCTAGAGCCGATACTAGAGGATTCAAATCTCGACGAGATAAAAGTGTTCATCTTCATGGAGATGCAAGAGCAGAGGCAGATTCTCAAGTATCCAACGGCTCTACACAAATGCACAATGGACATAAGGCCACCAGCAGATCCGACTATTGGACAACATGCAATGATCCTGGTTCCCTTCCAGAGAAGGAATCCAATTCATGCACCAAGAGTGCTGGAGAACGGGGATCTTCACAACTGGAATCTCATGATGAATAGGCCCATCAACTTCATAATCTGGAATATTAGAGGTGGTAACAATGATAACTTTAGGCTCAATTTCAGGGAATTGGTTGATTCTCACCACCGTTGTATGGTTACTCTCCTGGAAACAAGGATGGACAATCATATGTCTCTCCTTAATCCATTTGGGTTCACTGATATGATTGAAATTCCTGCTGAAGGTCAATCAGGTGGTATGGTCATCCTATGGAACCATACTCTAATCAATGTTCATAGCTTCGTCCGTAGAAACCAGGAAATCAGTACCACTATCGAGGTAATTCAAACTCATAAATGTTGGCTTTTTTCCTCTATCTATCTATGCTAGTACTAATATTAATAACAGAAATTCCCTATGGGAAAACCTTATTAATCCGCATAACTTCACTAAGGGTCCCTGGCTGGTAGGCGGCGACTTTAATGTTGTTTTATGCACTAGCGAAAAATTTGGGGGAAATGCTATTAATAGAAATCGGGCAAACTTTCTTTGATTGTATTAATAAATGTGGACTCCTAGATCTTGGGTATAAAGGCTGCAAGTACGCCTGGACGAATCGTAGAAAGAAAAATAATCTAATTATGGAAAGGCTCGACAAAATTTATGCCAATAGTGAGTGGATTAATATGTTCCCTAACACGTCCGTTACCCATATTCCCAAAGTCCACTCAGATCACAGCCCTCTCTTACTTGAAATAATTCCAAAATCTAATTTGATCCTTACAAAACCTTTCAGACTTGAAACGTTTTGGTGGAGACATCTTGATTTTAATTCATTAGTCACCAAAACTTGGGTGGGTACAAACTAGCCCCAAGCTTCTGATTCATTCCTAAGGAATGTCAAGGATTCGAAAAATAATGTTTTTGGGGATATTTTTAGGAAGAAAAAAAGAATCTTGGCTAGACTTAATGGAATCCAAAATTCCAATCACTATCCCCACAATATCTTCCTTCAAAATCTTGAAAAATCTCTTCAAGCTGAGTACAACAATTACCTGAAACTTGAAGACGGTTATTGGAAATTAAGAGCTAGAATATCTTGGGACCAAGATGGTGACGCTAATACTAAATTCTTCCATATTATGGCCACCAATAAAAAAAGAAGAAATAAGATAACTCACTTCAAAGATGAGGAGGGAAAATGGATTAATGACCCTACTGAAATCCTAAACCACACCTATGAATTTTTTCTCAAGGCATTCACAACCTCTCATCAGAATACAATTTGGCTGGATATTACCACCAGTGCAACTACCTTTGGTAATATTAATTTAGATTCCCTTGATAACCCCCTAATGCCCCATGAGATAACAAATGCCATTTTCTCCTTCAAACCTTTCAAATCTCCCGGGCCAGATGGTATCCACCCCTTTTTCTATCAGAAATACTATAAAACTGTTGGCCCCTCAGTCATACAACTTTGTCTACAGGTTTTCTGTACCAATACTCTTCCAAAGGATACCAATAACACGTATATCTTCCTAATTCCGAAATTTGATAATGCTAATAATCTAAAAAACTTTAGGCCTATTGGTTTATGCTACACTATCTACAAAATTGTTACCAAAATTATTGCCAATAGATTAAAGCCTTTTCTTAATGATCTAATCAGCCCTTTTCAATCAAGTTTTATCAAAGGAAGGAGGACATGTGACAATGCTATTATAATTCAAGAAATAATGAACCAATTCAAAAAAAGTAAAGGAAAGAAATATAGAATAACGCTCAGGATTGACTTAGAAAAAGCATTTGATCGCCTTGGATGGTCATTCATCTATCGAATGCTTAAATTCTTCAAATTTTCTCCCTCTATATCTGTCACGACCCAATTCCCAACTCGGTCGTGATGGCGCCTCTCGTAAAGACAAGGCCAGCCAGAACAACGCAAACACCTCTTTTAAAGCAATTAATTAATAATAACAAATCTAACACATGCTTGACATAGTTGATAATGCGGAATCAGCGATCATAACAAGGAAAACCATCCCGACACAACCCAAACCGGGGTGTCACAAGTCATGAGCTACTACAGAGTTGCTACAAGTCTAAGAAATAGAATATCTGATACATTAGTCTGAAGGAACTGAAATAACATAAAATATGGGAGTCAAGGGGCTGCGGACGTCAAACAGCTACCTCGAAGCTCCAACACGCTCCTGGTTCGGAAAGAATATCAGTGCTCAGGTGCGGACTGTGCTATGCCTGAATCTGCACACATGGTGCAGGGAGTAATGTGAGTACTCTGACCCAGTGAGTAATAATAATAAATAATAACTGAAGGCATGAAAACACATAAGTGCACAAGGCAATTCTATATCAGACAGTAAATCACTTTAAGCAGTAAAACAGTAAAAAGTCAAATGAAATCTCCTTTTAAAAAACAGGTAACTCGGATAAAATGACAAGTAAATAGTGAGTAGAAATCTGCCCCTCGGGCCCAGTATCAATCGCTCAGAACAGTATCAGCCCCTCGGGCTCAGTATCAGTCTCTCAACACAATATCAGCCCCTCGGGCTAACTCTCAAATCACATGGGTACCCGCACTCACTGTGGGTGTGCAGACTCCGGAGGGTCCCCTTACGACCCAAGCGCTATATCAACATAAGGCCTGAAAGCCTTCTCACATCACACATAAGGCCTGAAAGCCTCCTCACATCACACTCGAGGCCTGAAAGCCTCCTCACATCACACTCAAGGCTTGAAAGCTTTTCTCACATAACACTCGAGGCCTGAAAGCCTCCTCACATCACACTCAAGGCCTGAAAGCCTCTCAGT
>NW_017672721.1:0-85677 GCF_001879085.1 Nicotiana attenuata | reverse complement strand
GGTGACCTGCACCAGCCGGCCTAACGCCTCTCATACGCTCCACCAGTAAAGGCAGCCCCAGTAAACTGAGTCGGTAAAAGCCACACCACTAGACTCGAGAATCTCTGCTGTACGGAGCATCCGCTAACATCTGTCAAGAAAACCCTGGGCATCCTCGCCCTCAGCACCACTGAATGTCGGAGGCTGGAGTCTACCAAACCTCTCAAGACGACGTTGCTCATCCTCGGGCATAGCTGGAACCCTGAACTCCTGCACTGGTGCAACTGGCTGAGCTGGAGGTGCCTCTGGAGTCTGTAATCCCTGCACTACCTACTCAGGCGTGCGAGCAGCGGGGGTCTGATTGCCTCCCCCAGCCTGCGAAGTAGCTGCTGCTGTGGTGGCTGAAACGACCTGAGCCAGGCCAGTGCAAACTATCAAAATCTGAGCCAGAGTCTCCTAAAGACCAGGAATCACGATGGGCACAGCTGGTGCCTGAACTGGTGCTGCTGGAGCCTGATCCTGAGCTGGGGCAACTGGTGGATCAACAGGTGCTGCCCCTGCTGCTCTGCCTCTGCCATGACCACGATCGCGTCCACGGCCTTTGGTGGTCTCAGTGGGTGGTACTGGTGGTCATCCACCTCGTCCAGTAGTTCGTGTCCTCACCATCTGTGAGAGAATAGAATAAAAAGAAGTTTAGTACTCGGATCAACAAATTCGCACGACAAGAATTTCAAGAATGTGGAGTTTTCCTAAAGGTTCTGCAGCCTCTCGAGGATAAGTACAGACGTCTCCGCACCGATCCACGAGACTCTACTAAACCAGCTCATGACTCGTGAGACCTAGTAACCTAGGCTCTGATACCAACTTGTCACGACCCAATTCCCAACCCGGTCGTGATGGCGCCTCTCGTGAAGACAAGGCCAGCCAGAACAACGCAAACACCTCTTTTAGAGAAATTAATTAATAATAACAAATCTAACACATGCTCTACATAGTTGATAATGCGGAATCAGCGATCATAACAAGGAAAACCATCCCGACACAGCCCAAACCGGGGTGTCACAAGTCATGATCTACTACAGAGTTGCTACAAGTCTAAGATATAGAATATCTGATACAATAGTCTGAAGGAATTGAAATAACATAAAATAGGGGAGTCAAGGGGCTGCGGACGTCAAACAGCTACCTCGAAGCTCCAACTCGCTCCTGGTCCAGAAAGAATATCAGTGCTCAGGTGCGGACTCTGCTATGCCTGAATCTTCACACATGGTGCAGGGAGTAATATGAGTACTCTGACCCAGTGAGTAATAATAATAAATAATAACTGAAGGCATGAAAACACATAAGTGCACAAGGCAATTCTATATCAGACAGTAAATCACTTTAAGCAGTAAAACAGTAAAAATTCAAATGAAATCTCCTTTTAAAAAAAAGGTAACTCAGATAAAATGACAAGTAAATAGTGAGTAGAAATCTGCCCCTCGGGCCCAGTATCAATCGCTCAGAACAGTATCAGCCCCTCGGGCTCAGTATCAGTCTCTCAACACAATATCAGCCCCTCGGGGTCACTCTCAAATCACATGGGTACCCGCACTCACTGTGGGTGTGCAGACTCCGGAGGGTCCCCTTACGACCCAAGCGCTATATCAAAAATATCGAAATTCACGAAATTTGCAAAACCCGAGCCCTGGGCCCACTTCTCAAAAATCAGAAAAATTAACATCATCGGATTCCTTATCTCGCCACGAGTCTATACATACCAAAAACTCCCAAATCCGAGCTCAAATGACCCATCAAAACCCAATTTGAAATATCAAATTCCAAGCCCTAGCTTTTCCCCCCTTTTGATGAATTTTCATGAATTTCTAGGTTAATTCTACCATTAAATCATGTATTTAGGTCATAGAACTCACCTCCAATCACACCTAGTCGAAATCACCTTCAATTTCCGTCCAAAAGCTCTTAAAGTTGCTCAAAAATGGTGGAAATAAACCTTTGCTCGCGGAACAAAATGAGCTTTAAAAACCCTTCTCTGATCAGTCATTTTCGCATCTGCGACAAATGAACCGCACCTGCGGTTACTGCTTCTGCGGTTTTCCCTCCGCTTCTGCGGATCTTTACTGTGCCCAGGACCGCTTCTACGGTCAATCTCCGCTTCTGCGGACACCGCTTCTGCGGTCAAGCCATCTGCTTCTACGGAATTTCTCCAAATGGCCAACACCCGCACCTGCGATCCCCTATTCGCATCTGCGGCCCCTTTTCTGCAGATGCAGAAATACCAGATACCAGCAATCTTCAGAAATGCGTCAAGTCCAAAATTCATCTTGATGGCCATCCGAAATCACCCCGAGGCCCCCGGGACCTCAACCAAAAGTGCCAATCCATCCTAAAACACCATTCAAACTTGCTCCAATCATCAAAACACCACAAAAAACACCAAAACCATCAAATTACATCGGATTCAAGCCTAAGTTCTTCTAAAACTTCCGAAATATGCATTCGATCAAAAACCCGACCAAAACATCTCCGAATGACCTGAAATTTTGCGCACACATCCCAAATCACCTAACGAAGCTACAGCAACTCTCAGAATTCCATTCCGACCCTCGGATCACAATCTCACCTATCAACCGGAATTCACCAAAATACTAACTTCGCCAATTCAAGCCTAATTCTACACCGGACCTCCAAAATCACTTCCGATTGCGCCCCTAAGTCATAAATCATCCCCCGAAGCTATACGAATCACCGAAAATCTCATCCCAGCCCTCTAACTCATAAGTCAACATCCGCTTGACTTTTCCAAAACAAACCTTCCTTAAAGAGACTAAGTGTCTCATTTCCTTCTAAAACCAATCCAAATCAACTCGTTCACACAAGACTCTTATAATGAAGCATGAAGAAGCAGAAAATGGGAAAAACGTGGCGGTAACTCACGTGACGACATGTCGGGTCGTCACAATATCATCATTAATCATCCATTGCGTAACTACAAGCAAAATTGCAGTTCTAGTCAATGGATCAGTTACACCCTTTTTTAGTCCAAGTAGGGGTATCAGACAAGGGTGCCCCCTGTCCCCTTACTTATTCATCATGTGCATGAAAATGTTCTCACGGCTAATCTGTCACCAAGTTGATACCCACAATTGGGATCCAATCTATCTCAGCCCTAACAACCAGGGTATCTCTCATTTATTCTTTGCGGATGACCTTACACTCATGGGCAAGGTCAACAAGAAATGCTGCAATACCATTAAGAGAAGTATCTCCTACTTTTGCTCATTATCAGGTCAAAACATCAACTACTCCAAATCAAAAATAATCTTTTCCAACAATTGCCCCATCCCCATAACAAAAGAAGTTGCAAAAGATCTTAATCTTACTGTGAGCAAATCCTTTGGGAAGTACCTTGGTTTTCCTATCCTTCAAAACAATCCAAAACCAAATGACTACCAATTCATTATTGATAATATGTACAGGAAATTATCCTCTTGGAAAGCTAACTTTTTAAATATAGCAGGACGTACCACTCTTGCATCTTCCACCCTCAGTGCCATCCCGAGTCATGTAATGCAATATACCCTTCTCCCCACTAAAACTCTCAAACTTATTGACCGTATCCAACGAAATTTTATCTGGGGCACCACGAATGAACACAAAAAAGTCCATTATATAAATTGGGCAACGGTGACTAAAAGCAAGGAAGAGGGGGGACTCGATTTAAAAGATGCCACCTCAAAGAATCTTCTTGCCCTAAGTAACCTTGCTTGGAGAATAATTACAAATCCCACAGCTCTTTGGTGCGAAATTATCATTCTCAAATACACAAGGAGTAAAACCTTAAACCACCTCCTTCATTTGGAAGAATATCTTAAAGGGATGGTCTATATGCGCTAAAGGCATTACTTGGCAGCCATGCAAAAATTCAAACCTTAATCTTTGGTCAACCAATTGGATTCCTAACCTCCTGCCCTTAAGTGAAAGTGTCGAAGGCCCTCTAAATCAAAATGATCCTTCCTTAAAAATAAGAGATATTATTACCAACGGGCAATAGGACCTCTCGAAACTCTCCTTCCAATTACCCCCTACTATAATGGATAATATTCTTCAAATCCCCATGCCACTCCACAACTTTAAAGACACCCTCATATGGAACAAAAACTCTAGTGGCCAATACTCTAGCAAATCTTGTCTTAATATCATCAAACCCTACATAAGGCATCAATACGAGTTCATGTGGATTTGGAAATTCAAGTGCCCTAACAAGATGAAGTACCTTCTCTGGCAATGTCTCCACAACAGTCGTCCATGTAGGAAATATCTAAATCACATAGGGATCAATATCAATAAAGATTGCCCTGCCTGTAAAACGGAAGAGGAATCTATAGAGCATATTTTTATCAATTGCCCCTTAGTGCAACCTCTTTGGCTAAAGCTTGTTATCTCCATTCCCCCACTAACTCAAAGCCAACACTGGCTCATCACTATTAATAATTTAACACCACCAAACAGAACACCTCATTTAGAATGGCGAAACCTATTTCCATTTCTAATCTGGGGTATTTGGACCAACCGTAATCAAAATAACATTAATAACCTCAATAGGAAACCTTGTCAAAAATCCATGTATAACCATGCTATCGAATTCCATTTCTGTAACAATAACAACCCCTTTTTTCATGACACTAAAATAACTCCAGTAAAATGGTATGCTCCCCAAAAAGGTTGGTATAAACTCAATATAGATGGTGCATGGACGAAATCTGAAGGTGGAATAGGGGGTGTATTCAGAAATAGCTTGGGAAAATGGATAGTAGGATTCCAAAAGAAATGCTATGCTCTATTTCCACTCCATACAGAACTTCAGGCGCTCTTGGAAGGACTTCTACTGGCCAAAAAATACAACCTCTACCCTCTTGAAGTGGAAACGGATTCAACGGAGGTAATCAACGTAATAAAAAATGGTCATACAGTCCTCACTAACCTAATCCTCTCTTGCAGGTCATTAATGCTCCAGGAGAAGGGCCTCCAACTTCAACATAACTTTAGAGAAGGGAATGCTGTCGCTGACACCCTAGCTAAGGAAGCAAAAAAGATTACTACAAGTAATTTCAACAAAGGAAAGACCAGGATGCTAGCAGAACCGCCATTTTGTGTACAAGAACTTTTGGAAAAAAATATGAGTGCGGACAGTCTATGCTTAAAGAAAATTTCCACTTCTTTATGTAATATGTTTAAGGCATTAGGAAACCAGAATATAGCATATGATGGTAGTAGTTTTCATCACCCAGCCAGTACTATGAGTTGTAATATGCTGAACAATATCTAGCTTTATAATATATAAGTATCTTATTAATGCTCAATAAAAAGAAATTGCATTCACGTGTTCCAGAAAGAAGAGTTTGAATTCTCAAATAACTCTATATATAACACGTGATCTTCTTTTTATTTTATTTTTCTTTCTGTTTGGAGAAAAGGCTATACATCGACGTAATATGTTATTTATCGCAAACTTTGATTATTTATATCTCTACATAAACGAATCGCTTCCGTTCGTCGTGAATGTGCTGTTGAAATATTCTTTAATTTCAGCCGCTGCTTTATTTCCACACATGATTATCTTATTTGTTGTGTTTCTATCATTGTCAAAATATGAGTATATTCATGAACCTACCCTTGTAAGTCAACCCGCAATCTCCTTCACTTCGATTTCATGTCTAAGCAATTCCTACAAAATCATAAGCATTACACGACATACCAACAAGGGTTGTGGTGGAGTGGTAAGTACTCCTTCATCCTTCATCCTGGGTATGGAGTCGCCTTTATTAGGGAACGCTTTACCCCCTAATGTGTGACTTCCAGGCACGAAATCCGGATTTAGTCGGGCCCCAATGTGGATACCGGACACCAAATGGGAAACCAAAAAGAAAAAGCATTACACGACATTACACTTTTGCTTCGAAATAGTATAGAGTTGTTTTGATAAATTAAATTCATTTCAAAATATTTGTCTTTTAATTTGGAAGTTATATATTACTCCCTGTGATACATAACTAAACGTTGTACAATATCCCATGATTTATTTAAAAATCATTTAATAGATAAAGGTAATTTGGATAAATTCTCTAATTACAACAACATATCCAGTGAAATCACAAGTGGGGTCTGGAGATAGTAGTGTGTATGCAGTCTTACCCCTACCATTGTGAAGATAGAGGGGTTGTTTCCAGTCGACTCACGGCTCAAGGAAAGCATAATCCCAGCAATCATTAAAAGGACAAAATAAAGCAGTAACAACAGCAAGAAGAATCGAAGCAAAGAACTAAGTAATAGATAATAATAGAAAACTAAGAACTAAGAACTAAGAAAGTACGGGGTAATATTAACACTACCGACATGCAGTAGAGAAACGCGCGATTACCTACTAACTTGCGACTTTAATCATCGACCTTCACACCCTCCTATCAAGGTTCATTTCCTCAGTAAGTGTGACATGTCATGCCTAATTATCTCTCCCAATACTTCTTCAGTTTACCTCTGCCTCTCTTTTGAACCCCATTATTGCCAACCTCTAACACCTCCTCACTAGGGCATCTGGCATCTCCTCTTCACATTGTCAAACCATCTCAACCTCAATTCCCGCATCTTATCGACCACAGATGCTACTCTCACCTTATCCCGAATGTCCTCTTAATTTCCTAAGCATATTTCTCCTAGTATGCTAACACATCCACCTCAACAACTTCATATAACTAAAATTATTAAATGATGTTACGTATAAAAGCGTTAGAAGACAATTCAAAATATATTGTCACATCCTGTCTACTATTAGTATATGAATTGCCCTTGCCCTCTATAATTTGCGGCTGTCACGTGCAATATTCGTCTCACGATTGCGCCAACGTGATTTCTGCACCCAAAGAAGAAACCCTTCTCTGCTCTCCCTCTATAAATACAACTCCAAAAATATCATTTCGTATCCCGCAAGAAGAAATTGTTTTTTCTGTTTGTTATACCAAGAATGGAAATAACTTCATCAATCTCTTGTTCTAAGCTTCTAAATTCTACTAGATGTTTATGGATCAATCCTTCCTCAAGTTCTAGGAGCGTGATCTTTTTTCGGATTTTACATGAATGCGAGATGATTTGTGCGCTGGTCTACCCTCCCTCAAGTTCCACTTTCCTAAATCGAAAGTTAAGACTAGTGGTTTGTGCAAGAAATAAAGATGGTTATAATGAAAGTAAGCTTGTGGATGAGAACATGATAGTTCTACGAATGCGTATTAAAGATATGAACATATCATCATCAGAAGTTGGCCAATTACCTTCTAATAATTGGATGGAATGGGAAAAGAAGTATTTTTCACATTATAACGACGTCGTTTTTGAAGTAGTAAGGGTGTTGCAAATGTATTTGATGGAGACTAGGCCTGCTTTGGCTTTAGGGATGTTGACACTTCTTTCTTTGAGTGTGCCTATCTCAACTTATGTTTTGGTCCAACATGCCATGGAAATTGGAAAGAGTTTATTGTAAATGTGTCGTGTTAATTAAAAATTTTAGTTTTAATCTTCCACTTTAACGTTATATGTAGGTCATGTATAGTCCTTTCATATTTTCTTTTTCTTGGAAATATTATGTGTAATTAACCAATTAATGCATTATGGAATATTCTAGTATTAATTGCACCAATATAGGTGTTCCACTATTTGAAAGAAATGATGAGCATGTCGATTTTAATTTCTAGAAATTAGATCAATATTGTTGGATCTCTAGTAACCTTTAGCTAAGCTAAATCAATCTTCACTTATTTCCGTGGCAACCGTTTTCCCCTCGAAAAAGCCTTAGGCGATGAAAATTCGAATTTGTCGGATCAATGGGTTTCGGATTCCAGATGGTTAAAAATTGGGGAAAATAAAAAAATAGTGTGATTTAGAACTGCTAATTGAAAATAAGCCTTATTTTTAAAAGTAATCGATTTTTAGTAATTTTTTTATGTAAAAATAAAATCTAAACAAAAACACCCTTAAAAATCCGTAAAAGTTCCAGCACAATATGCTAGAGTTTGAATTTTTTATATATAAGATTCAACATATATAATAGGCAGAATAGCCTAGGAGACACTTGTACTTGTTCCGGTTTGTCATCCCGGGCCCTACACTCCATAAAGTTTCATCTAGACACTTCAACTTAATCAAAACAAGACATTTAAACCCTTCTGACTGTTGACCAATCTTATGTGGCATTGATATGGCTGAAGTAGACAAAATGAGTGACTTACACGCACATTAAGTGCGTGAGCTGATGATTTCTCTTTATTAAAAAAGTAAAATAAATAAATAAATAAATAAAAAATACTAACAGCTATTCTAGTATGAAAGAGTTCGTTCTGGCCTCCCCCCCCTCCCCCTCTCCTCTTCTTCTTCGCATTCCCTCCCCCGTTCTCGCCCCCCCCCCTTCTTCTTCAGCCCTTCCCCTTCGTTCTGCCCCTCCCCCTCCCTCCTTCTTCTTCAGTCTCTTCCCCTTCGTTCTGACACCCCCCCCCCCCTCTTCCTCGTCATCTTTCTTTAGATCCCCTCCCTTCCCCTTATTCTTCATCTTTCTTCATCCCTTCTTTCCCTTCTCTATGACTCCTCCATTATTTTTCCGGTGGTTTTAGCTTTTNTTTTAGCTTTTAAATTTTTTTATTAGCCCTTTCAAATTGGGTAGAGGAATAAGTCAAAATTCAAAAGACTTAATTCTCTGCTCATGTATTTTTTATGGATAGATAACTTTCTTTAAAAGAGGAGTGAAGGAAGTAGTGGTACTCATGGTGGAGGAGCCATGACAGGTGGATTATTCTTTTAAGAAGGTTGAGTGGGTGGGTTTGAAGAAAGGAGGAGGGGTTTTCCTTAATTTTAATTTTAATTTTTTGCTTTTTTATTTTATTTTTTGTTTATGAAATTAAGATTTTGTTAAATAATATTATTTTTGGCATAGAATCTGATGTGGATGCTGATTTGTCATCCACATCAAGCAAGTGAGCATCACACGATTCCGGAGGTGTTATAAAGTCTTGTTTTGATTAAGTTGAAGTATTTGGATGAAACTTTATGGAGTGTAGGGACCGGGATGACAAACCGGAACAAGTACAAGTGTCCCCCGGGCTATTTTGCCTATATAATATGCTAGAAGTTTATACGCAAGAGCTCCATAAACTTTTCATATTTTAACCAGTATATTTTTGTCCATATTTTATTTTTGCATAAAATAGTGGTTATTTCTCAATAACTTTACAAATGCTGACTATTTTTCAATTATCAATGTGATAATAAGTTCTTAGATCAAGAGAATTCGATAAAAATTTATATTTATAATATATGCACATATATGAAAAGATTCTTTATACTTCTCTCTTTTCACCAATAATTTATCGAACCTCGTAGATCGTCCCAGCTTTTGATGGCTAGCTTGACCTTGAAGCTTTCCATCATTCTTATCTAAATTTTCACGTTATTTTCTCTCCCTACAATCTGATTTACCACGTGTTTTCCACTTCGGCACCATTTCCGATTTCTCCTTAAATATTTTTACTGCTTCTGTTTGAAGTTTTCTTTAGATTAATATTAGTTTATGAGAATAATTCAAAAAGTAGCATACGATAGGAAATTTAAAAGGGTATTATTGTTGTCAAAAGAAGGCAAATTAACCTCTTGTTTAAAGCAGCTATAGACTACGTTATGCAACTGACATAACCAATTTTTAAATGATCGATAATATAGCATATGAATAATGCATCATATTTAAAAGAAAACGTGTGAGATACTAAGATATGAGGAAATACAACATGTTTAAATCAATTAAAATAGGAAGGAAGGTTAGGTGTTGTCCTGATTTTCTCATCATATTTGTTTTCCTATCTATTGAAGGAAAGGACAATATATTTACTGTAATTGGGTTTTTCTTCTTGTAGAAGGAAATTACAAATCTCTCATATTTGGCTAGTCTCTTTTCTTGTAGGAAAAGGTTTGGACTTCTATAAATTGAAGATCCGTCATTCTCATTCAGCAGCATCCACAATGTAGCCATATCGGGTTTGAGAGTCGTATTTAGTGGGAGAACTTACGGGACGAGTGTTAGTATGTCACTTGTGTTTGCCTCTTCGTGATTTGTTCTCTCGATATTTTGTATTCTTTTTTTTATATAGTGAATTGCTCATCTCAGCCGTGGACGTAGGTCAGTTGACCGAACCACGTTATATGTTTGTGTCTCCTTTATCATCGTTCAAGGTTTGCTTTGCTAGTTTCCGCATGACACCTAATTTTTCGATCCTAACAAGGAGTTCACGTAATTCATATTTAGGTTACTTGAAAGTCTATTGTCTATAAGTGGCTACATAAAACTTGCTTATGTAATACTTTTGGTTTACATAAATGAGGCGAGAAGTAACTTGTTATTTTCTTTTATTTCATAAAATTCAGAGTAGAGTTCAGCCTGAAAAATTCATAACTCATCATTCTTGATTTATCATCACTAATGACTAAACTACAGTACGGAAGCCCAAGTCGATAGGTGAAAAGTCACTAAAGCCCCTACACAAGACAAATGACCAAGAAATGCATGTGATGTTTTTCCTTTGTTTTTCTTGTAAATGAATATAAGATAAAGATATGTTACCAAAGTTGTATTTTAGGTTTTTTTTNTATATATATATATATATATATATATATATATATATATGTGTGTGTGTGTGTGCGCGCGCGTGCGCGCGCGCGCTTACTCCGCTTAATTTTTACATATGCTTCCTTATTTATATTTTGACCCCCCTTAAGAAAAATTCTGACTCCGCCGCTGTATTCTATAGTAGGTCGAATTTGTACTGATTATTTAGCATAGAGTACTTTTATTAGTGTCAACCATTTCACATAGTTCTACTTCAAACACAGATATGAAGCTGGTCCAAGGAGTCCAAACTCCCTGTCCCCTGTCTCTCTCCCTATTGAAAAACTAGCCCTACTTATTTAATTCTATTAGTCTTAGGGTACGCGCGTTGCGCGTGTACCTAATCTCAAATATATAAAAATAATTTTATAAATATTAATAAAACTTATTCTTAAAGTTATACAATTAAAGTGAAGGAGTGTAAATTTTTGAAAAAAAAAATATTATTAATCCTATTTAGTTAACTCTAATGAAGGGACTATATATACCCCATATATATTCAACTTAAATCCATTATAAATTCTATTTATCATNAAGGGGGAAACTTATATTTAGGACTTTACATAGTTAAGGAAGAATTTAATAGACAAAATTTAGTTGGTTTTGAACTCCTAAATATTAAGTAAATAATTCAATTAATATCCCTAAATAAAAGGAAAATAGTTAAATAACTATTTTAGGGTGAACTTTATTTTTAAAGGGTAAAAAAGACAAATGACATTTCCTTAAAGGCATTCGTGCTTTTAATATAGTATAGATAGATAGATAGATAAATAAACATATATATAGACTGATATGAAGATTGCTGGAAAAAGGTAAAAGTAGATTTGATGAACAAATAGTATGAAAATTAGAACTTCGATAGTATTGCAAGTCTGTGCAAAAGTTATATTAAGCATAAAAATAAGTGAAATAATGGGAATCAATTTCGTTTTTGGTTTTATGTGTGCTTCTCTATCTTGGATAAGTTTGAATAATTAGAAGAATACAATATATTATAGGGATATCTCACTCAACAATCTAACGTCAACATTATTTTAGTTTTTTGTATGTACTTTTGTATCCAATGATAAAATCAATAAGATATATATCTTTTATATTTAAATTTCTCCCAGAGATGATTACGTAGTCAAAAACTAAATAGCAATAACACATACTACATGCTAAAATAATAACATTTATTTAAATTATATTGATTGTAATAATATATAGATTCCTTTGCTAAAAACTATTAACCTCACACCTTTAAATTTCCAGCAAGAAGAATTACAAGTATATTTATGAGTTTTTTATTTATTTAATGTAAACAACTAATTTGTCTTGTACTCCAAACACTGACCAGGAAGAATAACAAAAGAGCCATGCTAGCAACGACTTTCTCTACAAATTATAACTTACTTATATTAAGTAGCAAGAAATTTGAAACTTTACTGAAAATAAGTATTTAGACAAACAAAGGCGGCAAGAAAGCATGGGAAATTTTGCAACTTACTACTTTCTAGGTTTAACGTTCTTGAACATGCCAAATTGAGACGAGTTTGATCTACTGCAAATTTCAAGCACTAAGGTTTTCGATTGATATCCTCCATGGTGTTGATGCTTTCAGTTACCTAGAAAGAAAAAAGAAAAAGAAAAAAGATTAGAGAATTCTAAATTGCATATATAGATTCAAATTAAAAGCGGAGCAAAAACTACTACATAAAGAGAAACAAAGATCTTATGGAAAATTATGGTTGATACACGATAGTCAAAATTAGGGCTTTACTACGTTCAAATAAGGAAAAAATCTAGTAATAAAATTTAAAGTTTTAAATATTAGTAAATAAATTAAATGACTAATTTGTCCGATATAAAAGCTACTTTTAAGGGGTAAAAAAGGCGAACGACTTTTCGCTAAGGGCCTTCGTGCTTTTAATATAATATAGATAGATAGATAAATGCTAACTAAGTGACATACTAGACTAATGGCGGAGCCATATAGATCCAAGGGGTAAAAATTACACTGTTTAAATTTCTCGACCCAAAATCAACCCGTCGTAATGACGCCTATAATAAGAAGCAGCCCTAATCAATAATACGAGATGTAACAATGTACAATAATAGCGACTGAGATATGATATAAATGATGAATACGAATGAGTACATGCCTGCAATTAAACAATTAACTTAACAACAAGGAACGACCACTGTGGGTCCCAACAATACCAGCAAATAGCCAAAACATGATTTCTAGCATAAATTACAGCTCAAGTTCTCTAGCACATGGAGTACGGTAAAAGTGTTCAGTTAAGGTAGTTACACAATTTCATGAAATCGACTAATTCACAATTTACACAGTGCACGCCCACATGCCCGTCACCTCAACATCAATCACATAATACGTAATTAGGGGTTTTATACCCTCAGAACCAAGTTTAGAAATGTTACTTACCTCAAGCTGGGAAAACCCCTACTCCGACAAGCCCCTGCCTCACGAAACGACGTCCAAATGCCTCGAATCTAGTCACAAACAGCTCGATAGAATCAACACGAGCTAAAGGAATCGATTCCATAAGAAAATACTAAGCTCTTAATCAAAAGTCAACTCAAAAGCCGGCACCCGGGCTCACATCTCTAAAACGGATCTGAACACCCATTCAACCGCGAGTCCACCCATATCAAAATTACTCAAATCCGATACCAAAATCTCGATCAAAACCTCAAAATTGGGCCTAAGAACTTTCCTCCATCTTCCTCCAATTTTCCACCCCAAATCACTAATTCAATGATCAAAGAAATAAACATGGAATTTAACCAAAACTAAGTACGAATTGCTTACTCCAACCACCCACTTGAAAATCTCTCCAAGAATCGCCTCCCACCGAGCTCCCAAATTCAAATTGTGAAAATGAACTCAAACCCTCATTTTGAAATATTTAAGTTTCTGCCCAGTCGTTCTTCTACGCGATCGCGGCAAATCCCACGCGATCGCAAAGCACAAAAATGTTGCACCCACAAATTAGCCTTACGCGAACGCGGAGTCCTCCATGCAAGCGCGAACATCTGCTTCATCAGACTTACGCGTTCGTGTCCACCCTCACGTTGTCGCGAAACACAATCGCGAGTAAACCAGTTGCCTCATCTCCTCTTCGCGATTGCGGCTATGCCCACGCGTTCGCGATGCACTGCCTGGGCAACCTACGTGATCGCGTATCCCATCTCGTGAACACATTGAGTAAAATCACCACTTCCCCAAATAATCCTACGCGATCACAGACCTATCCACGCGATCGCATATAAGGAAACCATGTACAGACACCAGAAAATCTTCAGCCGTAACACCAAGTCCAAAATTGATTCTTTAACCACCCGAAACTCACCCGAGGCCCCCGGGACCTCAACCAAACATACCAACAAGTCCCAAAATATTATACCAACTTACCCAAGCCCTCAAATCACATCAAACCATGCTAAAACCACGAATCGCGTATCGATTCAAGCCTGTTGAACTTTTGAACTTCTAACTTTACATTCGATGTCGAAACCTATCAAATCATGTCCCATTGACCTCTAATTTTGCAAATAAGTTACAAATGACACCACAGACCTACTCTAACTCCCAGAACCCCAATACGAGCCTCGTAACCACAAAATCCACTTTCGGGCAAACTTCCAAATTTAAATTCCAACTTTCGCCATTTTAAGACTAACTCAACTACGGACCTCCAAATCACAATCCAAACACACTTTTAAGTCCAAAATCATCCGACGGAGCTGACGGAAACATCAAAAGTCTATTCCGAAGTCGTTTACACATAATTCAACATCCGTTCAACCATTTCAACTTAAGCTTTCAACCTTAAGACTAAGTGTCTCAACTCATTCTGAAACCTCTCCGGACCCAAACCAACTACCTCGGCAAGTTGCATAACAATTGTAAAGCATAAAATGTGCAGTAAATGGGGGAACGTGTCTACAACTTTCAAAATGACCGGTCGGGTTGTTACATTAAATAGGTAAAAATTGTATAAATAGAATTATATTTAAGGTGAATGTCTAAATTTTAGAGAGATCTTAAGGTTTGTTACTTGATGACTAAGTCACTTTTTTCCTATAAATAGAGGTGTTCTATTCCATTGTAATTCATCCTAAATCAATGAGAATTCTTTCTACTTTTCTCTGAAATACACTTCTTCTTCTTTTATTTTTTTGTAACACGTTATCAGCACGAGACTCCAACCAATTGAGTAGAGGCTTTGGGATTCATGCTTGGTGCTCAACTTATACCTAATATTGAGCATAATGATTGTCAATTGTTCCATGAACTTCCCTCAGGAATAAATTCTGGATTTAAGTGTAACGACCCGACCGGTCGTTTTGCCTTTTAGACCCCCGTTCCCCTAAATAAAGCCTCCCGTACTTGCTCTAACTAATTTACAACTTGCGGGGGCGATTGGTTCGGGAATTGGAAGGGTTTTGAGTAAAGATATGCCCATTTGCTTCTTTAAGACTTCTTAAAAGACCAAGTTTGACTTCGGTCAACATTTTGGAAAAACGAACCCGGATTCGTGATTTGACAATTTTTGAGGGTCCGTGGGAAAATATGGGACCTGAGCGTGTGTCAGGAATCGAATTCCGAGGTCCCTAGCCCGAGTAATGAATTTTTATCTAAAATTGTTTAATTGAAGCTTTAAGGAATTAAAGAAACTAAGTAATCATCGATTCCCTAGGTATCGGGCTCGGATTTTGGTTCCGAAGCTTGATACACATCCGTAATGTCGTTTAGGACTTGTCCGTAAAATTTGGTGTCAATCCGAGTAGTTTAAGGGTATTTTGACCCGTTAGAGGAGAATTAAGAACTTGAAGATTCAATAGCTTGATTCATTTGGTTTTAGGGGGTGATTCCAAGATTTAGCGTTGTTTTGAGTGATCCGAGGGTTCGAGTAGGTCCGCCTTGTGATTTCAGACTTGTCGGTATGTTCGGACGGGGCTCGGGAGCCCCGAGCGTCAAACGAGCGAGGTTCGAGCGAAGTAGAAAAATTGAAGAATAGCTGAAGGTTGCTGCTTCTGTCATAACCGCATCTGTGGTTCTTGCGCCGCAGAAGCGGGACCGCAGATGCGGTCATGCCATCGCAGAAGCGAAAAGGGCAGGCCAAGGGGAAAATCACAGAAGCGGCCCAGGGACCGCAGAAGCGGTTCCGCTTATGCGATCCCCAGACCGCAGATACGGTCCAGTCACTTTAGGCCCAAGCCACAGAAGCGGCCCAGTAACCATAGAAGCGGTTCCGCATATGCGGGCCTCAGACCGCAGAAGCGGTCCAATCCCCTCTTGCCCAGTTCCGCAGATGTGGCCCCATCTTCGTAGATGCGGGACCGCAGATACGGTCCCCTAACCGCAGAAGCGGAAATCGCTGGGCAGTGGCCTTCATTTAATTCGAACTCAAACACCATTCTTTCGTTTTACACTCCACACTTGGGCGATTTTGGTGCTTCCAAAGAGAGGGTTTCAGCATCATTGTAAGGTAAGTAATCCCCATTCATCCTTAGTTTAAATACATGTATATTAGGTAGATTAAACACTAAAGATTAGGTAAAATCAAAGGGTTAGAGCTAGACCTAGGGTTTTAATAAAACTAAAATTTAATCATGTAATTTGTTATGAAATGGGCTAGAATTTATATATTAATGATCCTTAGGTTCTAGAGAACAATTTCCTTCGAAAAATATCGGAATCCGGGCACGTGGGCCCGGGGTCGGAATTTAGGAAACTTGTGGAAAAGGTTCGGAAATTACTTAAATAGTTAGAATTTGACCTTTTAAGCCTTTATTGACTAGTTCTTACCTATTTTAACTAGTTTGCGATCGTTCGGCTTCGAATTAAGAACTTGGGCTTGTTCTTGATATTGGGAGCGCGCTTTGGAGCGAGGTGAGTCTCCTTTCTAACCTTGTAAGAGGGAACTGTCCCCATAGGATTTATAATTGAGTAATTGTTGCTAAATTCGGGGGCTACGCACGTACTAGGTGACGAGAGTCCATGCGTAGCTACTACTATGTTAATGGTCCGGGTAGTTTAGGACCCACATCATGCTTATTTTACATGACTCTCTATATTATCTTGTTACTATGAGCACCTAGGATATGCTAGAGATTTAAAAAGGGATTAAGAACGTAGTTGTATAATTGTTGAAGTCTTGCCTGTCATGTATGACTATTGATGTGCCTTGTGTGTGTACTTGATATTTCTACTTATTTGTGGATCGAGCCGATCGCCTCGGCATGAATAGATGCATCTATAGGCGCGCCGTCGACCCTCGGCAAGTGCACAATTTATTTCTGTTGGATCGGGCCGTCGCCTCGGCATATTTGCGCATGCTTATATAGCTTTGCCTGAGAGTGTTAAATATTGGAACTGCTTTTCATGGCTCGAAAGGAATTGATAATTGTAACAGTAGTAATTGATTAATCGGAATCTTAGCGAGAATATGACTTATATGCCTTGTTGTAAACTGTTGCCTATTAACGATTTTTCATTGTTAAACTTAAACTTATAATATTATCTGACCCTAGTGAGTATCAAGTCGACCTCTCGTCTCTACTTCTTCGAGATTAGGCGGGATACTCGCTGGGTACATATTGTTTATGTACTCATGCTACGCTTCTGTACTTAAATGTACAGGGTCTGAGGCAGGTGGATCCGGTTATTTCTCTGGTGCGCATTCGTGAGCCGACTTGGGACTTCTACGGTGAGCTGCTTTCCTTCCATGTCGATCCGCAGCCGAAGAAGTCTTTCTTTTGTATTGTTATTTTCTGTCTATTCTGATCCAGACAGTAGGGTTGTGTGGTATTCTTTTGGGTTGTATATTCTACTAGTTTCCCGTAGCTTGTGACACCAGGTTCTGGCACACACTTTGGTAGACGACTATTTTGGGGTTGTGTAACTATTTTATTATAGTAATTGTCTCTTCTGGTTTTAAATTCCAAGTTGAGTGTTTACTCCGCTTATTTCTAATTAAAAGCAATATAAGTATTTTAGTAATATTTCGGCAATGGCTTGCCTGACAAGGGTGTCAGGCGCCCTCATGACCTATTGTGAAAATGGGTCGTGACAACATGATATCAGAGCACTAGGTTCACGTAGGTCTCATGAGTTATGTGCAAACCTGATAGAGTCTTGTTGATCGGTACGGAGACGTCTGTATTTATCTTCGAGAGGCTATAAGGTATTAGGAAAGACTACTCTTTATTCATTTCCTGTCGTGCAGTGCTTAAAGTACTAAATTTCCCTCTTCTATTCTCTCACAGATGGTGAGAACTCGTACCGCTGACGTTCCGGACCCGGGAGGAGCTGCTCCCCCCGTTACTAGAGGCCGAGGTAGAGGCCGGGGGAGGGCACCGGCCCGTGGTAGGGGACGAGGGCATACCAGAGCTGTTCCAGTTGCACCACCGGCAGATACTGTGGAGGACCCTATTATTAAGGAGCAGGGCGAGGTGCCCGCAGCTGAGCCTACCCCGGCGGATTTCATGACAGCACCGGGATTTCAGGAGATCATGGGCCGCATGCTACGGTTCATGGACACCATGACTCAGGCGGGTTTATTTCCAGCAGACCTAGCCACTTCACAGGCAGGAGGGGGAGCCCAGACCCCTACTGCTCAGGCCCCAGGCCATGCAACTGCAATATATCAGACCCCGGGTGCACTACCCGCCGATAGGGCTCAGCCAGTTGCTGCAGTGGCACCCCAGCCCAGGCCAGCTATGGATGGTGACCCACAGAAGTTATTAGACAGATGGACCAGGCTTCACCCTCCAGTCTTCGGGGGTGAGCGTCATGAGGATGCTTAGGACTTCATAGACAGGTGCAGGGACAGGCTGCACAACATGAGGATATTGGAGTCGCATGGATTGATTTCACTACTTTTCAGCTTGAGGGCAGGGCCCGTAGATGGTGGCAGTCCTATGTACTTGGCAGGCCAGCAGGTTCTCCTCCCATCACTTGGGATCCGTTTGTACAGTTGTTCTTGGATAGGTATATCCCGCCCTCTGAGAGGGAGGAGCTGCGGTACCAGTTTGAGCAGCTCAAGCAGGGTCAGATGTCTGTGACTGACTATGAGGCGAGGTTTTTCGAGTTGTCCCGCCATGCACTCATGATACTTCCTACAGATGCAGAGAGGGTGCGGAGGTTTGTCGCTGGATTTCAGCCCGATATTCGATTTAGTATGGCTCGAGAGGTGGAGATGGGCATAGAGTATCAGCTAGTGGTCGAGATTGCTCGTCGGATTGAGGGATATCGCTAGAGGGGTAGAGAGCAGATACAACAGGATAAGAGAGCTAGGTTCTCCGGCGGGTTCAGAGGTGCCCCAGCTAGGGGCAGAGGTCAGTATGGGAGAGGCCAGCCTAGTAGGCCCCCAGTTTCAGCACCACCTCCTACCCGGGAGGCTCCAGCACGCCCCTATCTCAGTGCTATGCCAGAGACTTCCTACCGCCCGCCAGCCATTCAGGGTTCCTCCAGTGGGTATTCAGGTCCCCAGGGTCCTCCTGATTCTTATTTCAGTACCATGCCGGAGAGTTCATGTCGTCCACCAGCTATCCAGGCTTCTTCCAGCGATTCTACGGGTTATCAAGGTCAGCCATTAGGGCAACAGGTCGCCGCCCCGCGCTGTTGCTTTGAGTGCGGAGATCCCGGTCACCTGAGGAGATAGTGCCCCAGGCTTCGGCGCAAGGTAGTGCAGCAAGGCCAGCAGCCCACGATTCCAGCACCAGCTGCCCAGCCACCTAGAGGTGGAGGGCAGACGGGTAGAGGCCGTCCTAGAGGTGGAGGCCAGACAGGGAGGGGTCAGCCAGCTACTACTCAGTCAGGTTGAGGTCAGACAGCCGGCGCTCCAGCCAGGTTCTATGCTCTTCCAGCCAGGCCGGATGCATTGGCCTCAGATGCCGTCATCACAGGTATTATTCCTGTTGGTGGTAGGGATGCTTCGGTATTATTTGATCCAGGGTCTACTTATTCATATGTATCATCTCTGTTCACTCAATTCCTGGTTATTTCTCTTGAGCCCTTGGGTGTTCCTGTTCATGTGTCCACTCCTGTGGGTGATTCTGTGGTTGTGGATCGGATCTACCAGTCCTGTGTGGTCACTTTTTGTGGTCTCGAGACTAGAGCAGATCTTCTATTGTTGGACATGATCGATTTTGAGGTCATCTTGGGCATGGACTGGCTATCTCCATATCACGTCGTCCTTGATTGCCATGCCAAGACTGTTTCACCGGTGATGCCAGGATCGCCGAGATTGGAGTGGAAGGGTTCCACAGTTGACATGCCTAGCAGGGTTATCTCTTTCCTGAAGGCTCAGCACATGGTTGGAAAAGGGTGTTTGGCTTACTTAGCTTATGTTCGAGACACCACTGCAGAGTCTCCGACGATTGATTCGGTGCCAGTAGTTCGAGAGTTCGCCGATGTGTTTCCTTCTGATCTGCCCGGCATGCCTCCGGATCGTGATATTGATTTCTGCATTGATTTGGCCCCAAGCACTCAGCCTATATCCATTCGACTGTACCGTATGGCCCCTAAGGAGTTGAAGGAGCAACTAGAGGAGTTGCTAGCAAAGGGGTTTATCAGGCCCAGTGTATCGCCTTGGGGCGCACCAGTGCTATTTGTGAAGAAGAAGGATGGGACCATGCGGATGTGCATTGATTACCGCCAGTTGAACAAGGTCACCATCAAGAACAAGTACCCGTTGCCTCGTATTGACGATTTGTTCGACCAACTGCTGGGTGCTAGGGTGTTCTCTAAGATTAACCTGAGGTCAGGATATCATCAGCTGAAGATTCGGGGCTCGGATGTTCCGAAGACTGCATTCCGGACTAGATATGGCCATTATGAGTTTCTAGTGATGTCCTTTGGTTTGACCAATGCGCCAGCAGCATTTATGGATCTGATGAACAGGGTATCAGGCCTTATATTGATTCCTTTGTCATCATCTTCATTGACGACATCTTGATATACTCGCGTAGCCTGGGAGAGCACGAGCAGCATTTGAGAGTAGTGCTTCAGACCTTGCGAGAGCAGCAGCTGTATGCTAAGTTCTCCAAGTGTGAGTTTTGGCTCGAGTCAGTGGCATTCTTGGGGCATATTGTGTCCGGAGAGGGTATTAAGGTTGATCCCAAGAAGATTGAGGCAGTTTAGAGTTGGCCACGTCCCACTTCAGTGACCGAGATCAGGAGTTTCCTGGGATTGGCAGGTTATTACCGGCGATTCGTGCAGGGCTTTTCATCTATTGCATCACCCTTGACTAGACTGACCCAGAAGGGTGCCCCATTCATTTGGTCCGATGATTGTGAGGAGAGCTTCTAGAGGCTCAAGATAGCTTTGACTACGGCACCAGTTCTTGCATTGCCTTCCGGTTCGGGGATGTATACTGTATATTGCGATGCCTCACGCGTTGGTTTGGGATGTGTGCTGATGCAGGAAGGGCGAGTTATTGCATATGCCTTGCGTCAGCTGAAGATTCACGAGAAAAATTACCCTGTGCAGGATCTGGAGTTGGCGGCGATTGTTCATGCTCTTAAGATATGGAGGCACTATTTGTATGGGGTGCCTTGTGAGGTTTACACCGACCACCGCAGCTTACAGTATTTGTTCAAGCAGAGGGATCTCAATTTGAGACAGCGCAGGTGGCTTGAGTTGCTGAAGGATTATGACATTACCATTCTTTATCATCCGGGCAAAGCGAATGTGATCGCGGATGCCTTGAGCAGAAAGGCGGAGAGTATGGGTAGCCTAGCATTCATTCCAGCAGAGGAGAGGCCACTAGCCTAGGACATTCAGTCCTTGGCTAACAGGCTTGTGAGGTTGGATTTTTCAGAGCCCAGCCGAGTTCTAGCGTGTGTGGTCGCCTAGTCTTCGTTATTGGGGGAGATCAAGGCCCGGCAGTTCGATGATCCATATTTGGCAGTCCTCAGAGAGACGGTACTTCAGGGAGGTGCCAAGGAGGTTTCTATTGGTGAGGATGGTGTGCTGCGACTCTAGGGCCGTCTATGTGTTCCTAATGTTGATGGTCTCAGGGAGAGGATTCTAGAAGAGGCCCACAGTTCGAGGTATTCCATTCACCCGGGAGTTACGAAGATGCATCGTGATTTGAGGCAGCACTACTGGTGGCGGGGGATGAAGAAGGACATAGTGAAGTATGTGACTAAGTGTTTGAATTGCCAGCAGGTCAAATATGAACATCAGAGACCAGGCGACCTACTTCAGCGGATGCCTATACCCGTATGGAAGTGGGAGCGCATTACCAAGGATTTTGTAGTTGGGTTGCCGCGGACTTTGCGGAAGGTTGATTCGGTGTGGGTCATTGTGGGTAGATTGACCAAGACGGCCCATTTCATCCCAGTGGCGACTACTTATACAGTAGAGAGGTATTGTTGGCCCAAGATCAGTTGAAGTTTTGAAGAATGACAAATGAACTCAGTGAAGGACCAGGTCCATCTTAGGAGACACAGTTGTTATGGCCCATGCACATGAGATGCACGTGAAGAAGATGTCCTTGGGGATCAAGCAGCAATATCTTCTGAATATCTTCTGAACTGATCGAAAAGATTGCATATGGGATAAGGAGAAGATGTCTCCTTATGAGAAGAGAACACATCCGGATAAGGGTTGGAGTTTGGATTGGTCTAGGACTCAAACTCAATGGAGGATCAGAAATTGAGTCACAATCCAACTCTAATTACTAATCTAATAAATAACTGAGTTGTTCTCTTTTACAGGTATGCACATACGCTGAAGTTAAGCAAAATTGAGAGCAAAAGAGCAAGGCTATTTTGCAAGCAATTTATGTGAGATTGAGTGTGCACGCCTGCAGCTACTTGAACAAGATAGAAGAACCAGTTCCATTGTGTTTATTCTTATTCTAGTTCAATTGTAGTAGGTGATTTAAAATTTGTACCTTTCCAGCTTTCATAGAAGCAATTGTATTAGGTACTTTGAGTATTCAAGTTAGAGTTAACTTGAAAGTGTCGCAACAGTTGAGGTTGTGTGCCATACAGGGATTAGAGTTAATCCCTAGGTTTACAAGAGTTTTGTAAATGCTGTTTTTGGCTCATTGAGTTTAGTGGATGTTTGGGAAAATCCTACTGAGTAGTAGGTCGTGGTTTTTTCACCTTTTGAGCCAGGTGTTTTCCACGTAAAAATCCTTGTGTTCTTTTATTTTCTGTATTTTAATTCCGCAAACAGTAGTAGTTAGAACACCTAGAAGAACCAGGTTCTTCTAGATCGAAAATTGGGTCTTCTAGATCGAAAATTGGGTACCACACAAATCACCCCCCCTCTTGTGTGGTGTTGACGTTTGGAACATCAATTGGTATCGGAGCAGGTTATCCTTGAAGAGGCTAACACCTTAGGAAAAGATCAATATGAGTGCACCACCTGGGAACTAGGAAGGGCAATCCACTGCCAGGCCTCCACTGTTCAATGGACAGTATTACTCATGGTGGAAGAATAGGATGAAGGATCACATCATAGGAGAAGACTATGAACTCTGGGACATAGTCACTGATGGTCCTTTGGCAACTACAATGAAAAATGAGGAAGGAGTGGAAGTGCCAAAGACAAGGGCAAATTGCACTGCTGAAGATTTGAAAAAGTGGGAAAAAAATGCTAAGGCCAAGAAATGGCTTGTGTGTGGACTGGGTCCAGATGAATACAGTAGGATCCAAAGCTGCACTACTGCAAAAGAGATATGGGACACTTTGCAAGTGGCTCATGAAGGAACACCTCAAGTGAAGAGATCCAGAGGAACATTGCTATATTCTCAATATGAGAATTTCACTATGAAAGATGGAAAAACCATTCAAGAAATGTACACTAGGTTCACTACACTGACAAATGAACTTAAGTCTCTTGGAAGAGTTATTCTTGAAGAAGACAAGGTTGAGAAGATCTTGACAAGAGTTCTTCCAGTTGCCTGGGAAAGCAAAATCACTGCCATTCAGGAGTCCAAGAATATGGCCACTCTCAGGCTGGATGAACTGATTGGGAATCTTACTGCTTATGAACTGAGAAGGCAAACCATGAAGATGGATACACCCAAGAAGGAGAGAAGTTTGGCTCTCAAAATTACAGAAGGTTCAGACCTAGAAGATGCTGAGATGGCTATGATCACTAGGGATTTCAAAAAGTACCTGATGAGAGGAAAGGGTTCATCAAGAGGTACAAACTTCAACAAGACAAGAGCTCCTGAGAAACAGACAAATGATGGCTGCTATAAGTGTGGTAAGACTGACCACATGATCAAGAATCGCCCTCAATGGGAGATTGAGNAGCTTACCGGGTTTTGGGATAGTGATGTAGAAGTTTTGAGATATGTGCTGTATATGCCGAGCGGCATCCTATATACCGTACCTTTTTAGTTATTCTTGGTTTTTGATTTATGTTTCGGCTAGTTTCGATTTATCTTCCGCACTTGTTAGGCTTACCTAGTCGTAGTGACTAGGTGCCGTCACGACAGTTCACGGAGGGCGAACTGGGGTCGTGACACCACAGTGAAAAGGTGATTGTGGAGCACAGGTGGCTGCTAAGGTTTTGAATGGAAAAGAAATGTGATATTGTTCATGATAAATGAGAAAGAAAGAGGAATAAGATAATACATGTAATCCCTAATCTTGTGGAAGAGTCACGTAAGTTAGATACAATTAAAGGAAAATGGTATTTTGTTTGAATGTGCTACATTTGTTATAAAATCTGCTTTTATTGAAATAAACCAAAAATAGTAATATTAATACAAATACTTTTTGGTTAGTGACCTATAATGTAAAAATCCCTATTTTTAAGATAATGGGTTTACTCGTTGTCTCCACGAATATGGTCTTTATCTCAAAGTTCATACTAATGGAAATATCTTGCTAGTTTATCTTTATGTTGATGATCTTATTTTCACGGGTAATAACCCAAGTTTGTTTGAAGCTTTTAAGAACGATATGTCACGTGAGTTCGAGATGACGGATGTAGGGCTCATGTCATACTACTTGGGCCTAGAAGTGAAGCAAATGGAGGATGGAATTTTTATCTCTCACGAAAGCTATACAAAAGAGATATTGAAGAAGTTCAACATGCTCGATTGCAACCCCGTACACGCCGATGGAGAGTGGGACAAAATTGTCCAAGTTTGCTGAAGGAAAAAAATGGATCCCACATTTTTCAAAAGTCTTGTGGGAAGTTTGAGTACTTGACTTGTACCAGACCAGATATACTCTTTGCGGTTGGAGTAGTAAGACGTTTCATATAAGCTCCTACCTTAACTCATTTGAAAGTCGCTAGAAGAATTCTTCGTTACCTAAAAGGTACAACAAAGTTTGGGATATTTTATTTTTGTTCTAGTGATTTCAACCTTATGGGATTTTGTGATAGTGATTCTGCGGGATATATTGATGATAGAAAAAATACAACTGGTTTTGTATTTTTTGGGGTGATTGTGTTATTTCTTGGAGTTCAAAGAAACAATCAATTGTTACTCTCTCGACTTGTGAAGCTGAATATATAGCAACAACACCCTGTACATGTCATGCTATTTGGCTGAGAAGATTATTGAAGGAGCTCAATTTAGAACAGATTGAAGCTACAGAGATTTTTATTGACAACAAATCCGCACAAGCACTCGCGAAGAATCCAGTGTATCATGGTAGAAGAAAGCATATAGATACAAGGTATCACCTTATTTGAGAATGCATTACCAAGAAGGAAGTCGAGCTCAAATATGTTAAGTCTCATGATTATGTTGCGGATATCTTTACAAAACCTCTCAAGTTTGAAGATTTTCAGAGATCGAGATCAAGCCTTGGAATGAAAAAGAAAAATCAAAATTAACGGAGAGATATTGGGGTCCATCCTATTCAACAATAGGCATGTGACTATGAAATAAAACTTTGCTGGCAACTCTTTTCGGGAGCCAAAGTTTGGAAATAAGTGGAGGAGATTAATACATCTCCTATAGCATTCTTGGAGGCTACGTATTTTGCTCATATTAATGGAGGAGCTCTCTCACTTCTTCAAACACACCAAAAAAAGTAGAGAGAAGTAACAGAAGTTAGAAGTAATCCACATATCGTAGTATGTGAGATAAACAGTGAGTGCGAGTTGTGAGGTATTTAAATAAAGAGTGTTATTTCTTTCGAAGTTGTAGTAGTTTTCTGACAGTACTAAGTTGTAATATTATAGTGGTAATATTGCTCCGCTCGGGTATTGTATTTTACCCCTTTCAACAAATTTTGGTATTTTTGTTACTCTCTTATGTTATTGTTATTTATCATGGATATTATTCCTGGGCGAGATTATATTATTCTTCCAACAAAGCTTGCTCGATTCTGATCTTGCTAAAGACGATTGAATGAACCTCTTAAGAGATAGAAGAACTTCATATTCGATTCTGAAGTGGCATTGAAGAGATATAAGAACTTCAGATCGTGATTAGGAAGTTGCATTGAAGAGATAAAGAACTTCAAATCGTGACCCCAAAATCGGGTATAACTTTTTGTGCAATGCGAGTATAACTTCAATCGTGACCCCAAAATCGGGTATATTTGCACTTCTGCTACTTTTAGTGCACACACGGTCACCGCATAAATCAAAGAGAAATTACCAGCTATGTCCATTTATAGGTAGCTCATTACAAAAATTGATCAATTGATAAAATAATATTAATATTAGCTAAATTAGCCAATTAGCTATTTGTAGCAAAAAAAATATCAAATTTTTGCTTTGTTTTGAGTGGGTGTTATTATAATAGATTGGGCACAACTTAAGGAGCTTGAATCTCAGTTTTGGGATGATTTGGTAAAATTAAAATTACTAGAGATTAAGGAGCTAGAGAGACCCCGGCAATGCTCTCATTTACCGTCAAGGGTTATGGTAAAATAGATAATATCCCCTTTGAGTATCGATGGCACTTTTTTGTCACACAGTACTCCAGATGCTAACCTCCATTTCATCATTAATCACAGGTTTCGGGTTCAAGCTTTTAATTTAAAAGAAATCATGGCAACAAGCGTCTTTCCCTTTACTGAGCCTTGTGTTGACCTTGTTTTATTTTCTACTTTTATAAATCGTGTATAAATCAAAAGGACACAACTTTTCTAAAAGACACACTTTAAAATTTAGCTTCTTTTTCTTTTTATTATTTTTAAATAGAATATTTAGGTTATTTAAAAGGGCATATTAATAACTCAACTTTTAACTTTTGAAGTTACCGCACTTTTGCAGTAATAACTAATCTCTCCTGAGTATTCTTTTCATATATAGGTTTTAGGATAAACAATTTCACTTGTTAATTATTGAGAATTTTCAAGTTCCTTCCATGAATTCAAACAAAATCGAAGCAGAGATGAAGATTCTAGAAGAACGAGAAGGAGAGAAATATCGGAACTTTTTACATTCAATTATCAAAAATGATACCAGGTTACCAAAGAGAAGCTCATGAGGAGTTTTCCTTGTAAGACAGAGTTAGGAAATCTGTTAATCAAATAGGTTGCAGTCAGAATACACTCCCCCCAATATTTCAAATGCACTTTGGATTGAAAAAGAAGTGCTCTTGCAGTTTCAAGTAAGTGTCTATGTTTCCTTTCAACAACTCCATTTTGTTGAGGAGTTTCTACACAAGATGTTTGATGAAGGATTCCTTTAGAGAGAAAAAAAGAAGAAGATTCATGATTTAATCCTAACTCAAGAGCATTATCAGATCTCACTGTCTTAACTCTGTAATTAAACTGAGTTTCAACCATGAGAATGAAAGCTTTTAAATCTGTGAAGGCATTGGATTTTGTACTGAGAAGATAAGTCCAAGTAGATCTAAAAAAAATCATCAACCAAAGTTAAAAAACATTCTGCAGGAGCTGCATCAATTGACTCATCTACTCCTTGGTTATTGCTCCTCCACATACATTAGACTGTCCAGATTCTGATCCAGTTCCTTCATCAATTTCAGAAGTTTGTACCATAGTAGCAGTTCTTTTACCCTTCTGATTATTGGTGAATCTATTCTGAGGTTGATTATTGTTGGGGTAACCATGCAGCTTGTAACACCTATCAATTAGGTGCCCGAACTTTTTACAGTAGTTGCAAAACATAGTATTTTTTCTTCCATCTCCCACATACTTCTGTCCAGCCTTAAAGTCAATGTTGAATTTTCCACCATTGTTGCCATTTCTGAAATTCATGTTACGATTCTAATTATGATTGAAGCCTTGATTCTGAGTTTGAGGTTGTTGCTGTATGTTGTTACTTCCAGCAATGAGAGAAGCAGCCTCAGTTATGAAGGACACACTTGCTTGTTCTTCTCTCTGTTTTTCTTCATGTACTAACAAAGAGTATGTCTTGGACAGACTAGGAAGTGGTGTCATCATGAGAATATTACCTCTTGACGCGGTGTAGGATTCATTTAGAACCATGAGGAACTGGTACACTTTATCACTCTCAATCATACCTGCATTATGCCCTTTTGCTCCACATTTACACACACAATCACAACAAAAGCAAGTCATAAAAGAATTAAGAATACTCAATTCATCGCATAGTTCCTTAAGTCTAGAGTAATATGTTGCTATATCACTATTCCCTTGTGTCACCCCAACCAAATCCTTCTTGAGCTGATAGATCTGAGCCCCATTAGGTTGACCATATCTGTCTCTCAAGTTATCCCACATGTCTTTTGCCGACGTATAGTGAAGAACACTATTCTTTATTTGCGTGGTTAAAGCAGTCAAAATCCATGTTCCAACTAAATTGTTACATCTATCCCAAGCTTTGTAAAGAGGTGAAGTAACAGAAGGTCTAGGGCATGATCCATCTATGAAACCTATTTTGTTCCTAGCAGAAAGTGAAATCAACATTCCCTTACTCCAATTCACATATCCTGTACCATCAAAAGGAGTGGATAAAAGGGAAATCCCTGGCACATTACTAGAGGAAATGTAGTATGGATGTGAAGCATCAATAAGAGTGGTCACAGTAGACCCCGAAGCTAGAGCAGTAGTAGGTAAGTCTGTAACTGATGAATTATCTCCCATTGCAATAGTCAGACAATCAAATAGACATGCAAAAATTTGAATAAACTACTAACTCACACATGTGTTGAGTGAGAAATCAGAGAACAAAGGAATCAAACCTCTTTCTTTTCGAATGCCAGTCAAATAAAACCAGCTCTATCCATGTGATGACCCAAACGGTCATCACTTGCTTTAAATTAAATTCTGTGCTTCCGAGGCCTTAAAAACCTCATTTAGAGTTACCTGGATTTGCGTGTGCAGTCCGGGCACGTAGCCGGAAAGCTTAAATATAAAAATTTATAAAAAATGATAAAATTTGGCTAATAAATGAATTAATTTGACTTCGATCAAAGTTTTGGATAAACGGACTCGGACCTGTGATCTGACGGTCCCGGAGGGTCCGTAGGAAAATACGGGACTTGGGCGTATGCCCGGATTCGAATTTCGAGGTCCCAAGCCCGAGAAATGAATTTTTGAAAGAAATTGTTTTCTGAAATTATTTATAAGGTTTTGAAATGAAATTTGATTAGAACATGATGGTATCGGGTCCGTATTTTAATTCCGCCGTCTGAAATAGGTCTTATATATGATTTAAGACATTTCTGTAAAATTTGGTGAAAAATGGATGTCGTTTGACGTGATTCGGACTTTAAATGGAAATTTGAGGTTTTAAGAAGTTTGAAAGAATTCATGGATTGTAACGACCCGACCCGTCATCTCATGTGTTACTGCTTCATTTCCCCCATTTCATGCTTCTTCATGTTTCATTATCAGTGTTTGGTGTGTTAGAGTTGATTTGGATTGGTTTTGGTAGAAAATGAGACACTTAGTCTCTTTAAGGAAGGCTTAAGTTGGAGAAGTCAACCGGACGTTGACTTATGAGTTAGGAGGCTCGGATGTGGTTTCCGGTGATCCGGTTAGCTTCGGGAGGTGAATTGTGACTTAGGAGTGCGATCGGAATTGAGTTTGGAGGTTCGGTGTAGAATTAGGCTTGAATTGGCAAAGTTAGTATTTCGGCGAGTTCCGATTGATAGGTGAGATTTTGATTCGAGGGTCGGAATGGAATTCCGAGAGTTGCTGTAGCTTCGTTAGGTGATCTTGGATATGTGTGCAAAATTTCAGACCATTCGGAGGTGTTTTGAGCGTATTTTCGATCAAATGCGTATTTCGGAAGTTTTTAAGAAACTTAGGATTGAATACGATGTAATTCAATGATTTTAGTGTTAGTTGAGGTGTTTCGTTGATTGGAGCAAGTTTGAATAATGTTTTAAGACATGTTGGTGCTTTTGGTTGAGGTCCCGAGGGCCTCGGGGTGATTTCGGGTGGCCATTGGAAGAAAATTTGAAGTTGGTAATTGCAGGTTCTTGGCTGCAGCAGGTATTTCCGCATCTGCGGAAAGGAGACCGCAGATGCAGTTGCGCGGAAGCGGAGAAAGCATCGCAGGTGCGGAATAGGATGAGGTTGAGCAGTTCCGCAGAAGCGAAAGTATTTTCGCCTAAGCGAGTCCGCAGGAGCGGACAAGAAGTCGCAGAAGCGGTTTGGACTTGGAGGTGAGACTTCGCAGAAGAGAGAAATTGTGTCGCAGAAGCGACCCTTGTGATTTAATGAATTTCCGCTTAAGCGGACAAGGACCGCAGAAGCGGTCACGCGGAAGCAGGCGTGGGGACTGCAGAAGCGAAAACTGGACTGTTTAGGAGGGTTTTTATTCAATATTTCATCCGCAAGCTTGGGATGATTTCCTCCATTGTTGACCACCTTAAGAGCTTTTTGGTAGAGATTGAAGAGGATTTTGACGGGAATCAATTGGAGGTAAGTCTCGTGACCTAGAAACGTCATTTTTATTGAAGAATCAACCTTTAATTCTTGGAAATTTGTGTAAAAATTGGAAGAACTAGGGCTTGGTTTTTGAAATGAAAATTTGGGATTTGAAAGGGCATATGAACTCCGATTTTTGGTAAACTTGATATGTATGGACTCGTGGCGAGACGAGGAATCCAGTATGTGAGTTTTGTAATTTTTCGAGAAGTGGGCCCGGGGCTCGGGTTTTACTAGTTTCGAGATTTTTGCTATATTTCGATTGTTTTCGATTGGGCATCGTTCCCTTGGCATATTGTGATGTACTCGCTCTGATTTTGGTTAGATTCGACGCGCATGGAGGCCGATTCGAGGGGCAAAGGCGTCGCGGGCTAAAGATTTCGCCGGATCGAGGTGAGTAATGATTGTAAATGATATCCTGAGGGTTTGAAACCCCGGATTTGCACCCATAGTGCTATATTGAGGTGACATGCACGCCGAATAGAGAGCGTGGGGTAGAGCACCGTTGGGGATTGTGACTTGGTCCGTCCCGGTTGTTGGTTTTACCGCGTATTTCGCTATTACTTGTTGTTTTTCACTATGATTTG
Source organism: Nicotiana attenuata (assembly GCF_001879085.1). Taxonomy (NCBI): domain Eukaryota; kingdom Viridiplantae; phylum Streptophyta; class Magnoliopsida; order Solanales; family Solanaceae; genus Nicotiana; species Nicotiana attenuata. The sequence goes on along the minus strand of NW_017672721.1, from coordinate 54,591 downwards.
GGCTTATTGCCATATTTGGGGCTTATTGCCGACTGTTTGAACTCCCTATGAGCTATCATCACTGTTTTTCCTCACTATTTGAAATATTATTTGAACTCAGTCCAATGTCATTACACTGTTTCATGAACTCAGCTATATTTTTACTCGACCTTGAGTTTTAACTGATATTTGAACTACTGTTTGAGCTGAGCATTATTGTTTCTTTACTAATGCCCGAGGGGCTTATGATTATTTTTGGACTAATTGAGGCTGAGGGCCATATGTGAGGATATGCTGAGTGATGTGAGGAGGCTTTCAGGCCTCGAGTGTATTGTGAGGAGGCTTTCAGGCCTCGAGTGTATTGTGAGGAGGCTTTCAGGCCTCGAGTGTAATATGAGAAGGCTTTCAGGCCTCATGTTGACATGTACATGCTTTCAGGCCTTATGATGATATAGCGCTTGGGCTGTAGGAGCCCCTCCGGAGTCTGCACACCCACAGTGAGCGCGAGTACCCATTTAGAATTGGACAGTGGTAACAATGACACTGTCATACGTGTTTTGGTCAGGTAACAATGGCTGACTAGTCAGGTAACAATGGCTGACCAGTGGTAACAATGGCACTGAAACACGCGTTGGGTCAGGTAACAATGACTGACTAGTAACAAAATTCCTGCCCGAGGGGCGAACTTTTTTGTGTTCATCTTGCATACTTATTTGCATTTTTACCTGCTATGCTGTGGTATTTGGGCCCGAGGGGCGGATTTTCTATGCTAATCAGCACTAACTATTTTGAACAGCTTTCGTAATTATTGAAAGGACCATTTTCTAAAGAGATTTGAACTGAGCCGAAACATTTTTAAGAAGTTCTTTGATTTCACTGTTTTCTCGGAAATTGTACCCGGCTTCTATACAGCCCGTTGGTTGCTTTACGTGATTTCTTGCTGCTCAGTTATTATTTACTTCTATTACTCACTGAGTTGGAAGTACTCACTTTACTCCCTGCACCTCGAGTGCAGTTGCAGGTATCGTTCACCCGGTAGCGGGTTATTAGCGAATTGAAGGTATTCTTATTGTAGCTGAGCAAGGTGACCGCCAGCGTTCCGGCACCGGATGTTGTCTTTTGTTTTCCAGAAATTTCACTTGTATATATTTATTGGCCTGTAGTTGTGTTAAGGTTTTTCCCTAGATGCTCGTGACTTGTGACACCCGGTCGGGTAGTAATTAACAATTTCTAATGCCATTAAGTTGTATCTTCTATTCAGTCATGCTTAATAATTGTTAGTGAAAGGTTTTGGGTTAGTTGGCTGGCCTTGTCTTCACGAGAGGCGCCATCACGATCGGGTATGGGAATTGGGTCGTGACATGGATTTTGAGGCTTAATTCGATGTTTGTGATGTTATTTTGGTGATATGAGTACATGAATAAGTCCGTCGGATGTTTTTGAGGTTGTGTATATTTGGTTTGGAGCCCGAGGGCTCGGGTGAGTTTTGGATAGGCCATGGGTGCATTTTGAACTTTGAGAAATAGCTGGTGTGTCTCTGATCTGCAGGCTTCGCATTTGCGAAGCCATTCTCGCAAATGCGAGCTCGCAAATGCGAGCCATGCATCACAAATGCGAGAGTTGGCCTGGGCAGCCTTCTTCGCAAATGCGAAGTATCCGTCGCAAATGCGATGCCCGCCTAAGTCCTCTACGATCGCAAATGCGATATCTTCTTCGTAAATGCGACAATTGTTTCGCAAATGCGAAAGTTTGGGATTTTTGAAGGGTTCACAAATGCGAACCCTGTTTCACATTTCCCATATCAGCAGAGGTCGGGGTTCGCAATTCCCACATCTGAGACCTGTAACTTTTATACTTAACCGATTTTAAAACCCATTTTTCATATTCTCTCAAACACAAACACATTTGGGCGATTTTTCAAGAATTCCTTCTTCTCCAAATCAATTGTAAGTCGTTTTTAACTAATTTTCTTCAATTCGTAACATCTTTTAACATGATTTCAACTTAAAATCAAGGATTTTCATGGGGGAAATTGGGTGTTTTGGGTTGAACCTAGGTTTTTTAAAAATTGGGTATTTGGACCTCGATTTGAGGTCCGATTTCAAAACAAATTATGTATTTGAGTTCGTGGGGGAATGGGTGATCGGGTTTTTGTTTGAACTTGGGGTTTTGACCATGTGGGCCCGGGGGCGATTTTTGACTTTTTGGGTAAAACTTTGGAAAATTCATTTTCATGCATTCAACTTGATTCATTTAGCATTTATTGATGTAATTAAGTAACTTGTGACTAGATACGAGCGAATTGGTGGTGGAATCAAGGGGTAAAGCTATAATTGAGTCGTGAATTGTGTTCGTGGCATTGAGGTAAGTGTTTGGTCTAACCTTAGCTTGAGGGATTAGGAGTTGTGTTTATTTGCTACGTGTTAATTGTGGAGTGTGACGTATAGGCATGGTGACGAGTATCTATACGTCGGTGTCAAGCATGCCCGTGAGTCTTGTCTTACAAATTGTTATGACTCCGTTGTGGTTTATTGTGCCTCACATGTTATTATTATCATGGATCCCTTCCGGGATGTTTGTTTGGATATTATGGTTCCCTTGCCGGGATATTGTTGAGATATCATTGTTCCCTTGCCGGGATGTTTATTTGCCAATATTGTTCCTTTGCCGGGATTCCTTGTGATTATTGTTGGTAATGAAATGGGAGTGGGTGGTATGCCTACCACGAGATATAATGAAATGGGAGCGGGTGGTACGCCTACCACGAGATATAATGAAATGGGAGCGGGTGGTATGCCTACCACGAGATACAATAAAATGGGAGCGGGTGGTACGCCTACCACGAGATATAATAAAATGGGAACGGGTGGTACGCCTACCACAAGATACATGAAATGGGAGCGGGTGGCACGCCTGCCACGAGATACATGAAATGGGAGCGGGTGGCACGCCTGCCACAAGATATGAGAAATGGGATCGGGTTGCATGCCTGCAACAAGATGTGAAAAGAAAGTGAAATATGCTTTTGTTTCCTTATTATTGTTAGTGGATGGATTTTGATCCCTTATAATTCTCTTGATATTCTGTTTTCATCTGTTATTCCCCGAAGCATGTTTCCCCCTCCCATCTTTACTTGTTTGCTTCTGTATTTCTTTTCCGCTGTATATATATATTTGAACTACACAGGTTTATGTGGTAGTCTGGTCTAGCCTCGTCATTACTTCGCCGAGGTTAGGTTAGACACTTACCAACACATGGGGTCGGTTGTGCTGATGCTATACTCTGCACTCTTTTGTGCAGATCCTAGTGCTGTTGACTTCGGACAATAGATCAGTTGGCTACCTTCAGTCCACGCGGAGATCCAAGGTAGACCTGCAGGCGTCCGCAGGCCCTGGCGTCTCCTCTATCTTCTATTCCCTGTTTCATTTTCCCTTGTTTCAGAAACAGTGTACTGTTATTTCTTCAACTTTGTGTGTAGTGACTCTTAGACTGTCTGTGATACTGTGACACCAGGTTTTGGGTAGTTAAGGCTTGAGTAATGTATTAGACATAGATTCCAGATATTTTATTATTTTCTTCCGCTTAATTTAACTTTCCGCTGTTTATACGTTATCACTTTATGCTTGATAAAAAGGAATAAATGGATAATGAGGTAATAGTTTTAAAGAATTGGCTTGCCTAACTCACATTAGTAGGCGCTATCACGACTCCCGAGGGTAGGAAATCCGGGTCGTGACAATCCAGAAAATTTACTTTAGCCGACTCGGAATGTGAATCAATCAGAGGAAACCAGCAGAATCTCACAATGTTGCAGTAGTAATGTCCTGAAACAAAACCACACGAAGTAAAATAACTTGCAAAACCATAGGAGAAATCGCAAAACCCTAGGTTGCGTGATTCATCCCCAAACAACCTAAAATCAGAAATTACGCCGTCAGATGAAGAACATTACTCAACCTCGCTCTGATAACATGAGAATTTTCAAGTTCCTTCCACGAATTCAAACAAAATCGAAGCAGAGATGAAGATTCTAGAAGAATGAGAAGGAGAGAAATATCGGAACTTTTTACATTCAATTATCAAAAATGATACCAGGTCACATTATTTACAATCAACCCCCAATATATATAACTCAGGGGCAAAATAGTAAAAGCAAATAATTATAATTAAACCCGGCTAATTGGGCTTGTCCTTCTAACGCAGTATTGGGCCTGGCTCAGGTGTGAAATATGGTGGCCCAACAATTATGTGTTAACAAATTCAAAATTATAATATTAGCGAAAATACATGGATATTCAGTGAACTCCTCATTAATACAAACGAATAAAGCAAACAAATATCTAAAGAAAAATAAACAACGAGCAATAAATCAAAACCATTCTTGAGTCAATTAAGTTACATAATATATATCTTGAAAATTGAAATGTTAGCTCATTTTATCTTTTCTATTACGGAATATGAATATCATGAGGATCAAAACTGAAATTAGACAATAATATAGGGACAAAAACTACTATCTTTCCTTTGGATTATTTTTGCAAAATGTGCAAGTGTTGTTGGTTAGAATATTTTATTTTCCTTAGATGTCCAAAGTGTAGAAAGTCTGTGATGGTATAACAAATAAAGTCAAATAAAATGCTCTATTTTATTAGGCGTGTTTAATTTTCAATTCCAGCTAAAACCTGTAACACTGGTATTTTAAATTGTTGAGGATAATATGATAAGCGGGCATATAGTGGTAAATAAGCCCCTTTGATGAAAGCCTCCAAATAGTTTGAGAATACAAGTAAATATTTTACCACCATACATGTCAATTCTTTTAAATTTTGAAGCCGCAATCAGCTTAAATTCTGTATTTGTATTAAAATTCCATTAAATATGTAAAATAATTTAATTGCAAACCAAGTAATTAAAACGAGATAGGATTTAATGATAAAATCAGAACTATAATCTTCGAATCCTGGCTCCGCCTCTGACAACTAGTATTGTGAGCGTTACTGTGTTAAAACACAAAATCAGGAAAAACAAAACTGTTAGAAGAATTAAAGAAATCTAGAAAAATAGTAGAGTTTAAGAAATATTCCGAGTCCACAATTTGCTTGTGTGTCCTTAAGGAATTTTAACCCCCTCACACGTTGCCAAGGTAATGGATTAAATCCTCCTAGGATAAAACGGAATAAACCTTCCTGCAACAGTGGCAATACAAATTGCAGGATACCAACGAACTTAAAAAACGGAGCAAAATCACACTTACGAATTTGAGAGAGAGAGACTGCGAATTAGAATGCAGTATATTCAGAAAGAAAGAAGTTCTGGAGTGTTTTTCGTATATAGAAAATGAAGCCTTGCCTCAGAATTTATAGGCAATTATCAGAAGAGGTGTCTGAAAAAGGTGCCTTTTCAGAATAATACGCTGCCTGCCGCGGTTCTACCGCGGTCGCGGCAGAACCGCGGTCAGAGGGGCCTTCTGAACCTGCCTGCCGCGGTTCTACCGCGGTCGCGGCAGAACCGCGGCCAGAGAGGCCCTCTGAACCTTCAGCAGGATTCTGGCGTATTTTCAGCAGTGATTTGGCATTTAATTAATTATTAAATAATTAAATAAATTTTGTCCAAAAATAATCTTATCGATCGATCATTTCCAAATCCAAATCCAAATCCAAAGCCAAAGCCGAAGCCGAGCCGAGCGACGACGACGGCGCGAGGGTTCATTCTCTTCAACTCCTTTTAAGAGCTTTAAGAAGTGATTCTATATATAAGCACACAAATGTGGTTGTCCCTCACCAATGAGGGACAAAGTGCAAGACAAAAGTTCACTTCTTCAAATTTTCAATTTTCCTCCATTTTATTTCCCTCCATTTCCAATTCNTTATAATTCTCTTGATATTCTGTTTTCATCTGTTATTCCCCGAAGCATGTTTCCCCCTCCCATCTTTACTTGTTTGCTTCTGTATTTCTTTTTCGCTGTATATATATATATATTTGAACTGCACAGGTTTATATGGTAGTCTGGTCTAGCCTCGTCACTACTTCGTCGAGGTTAGGTTAGACACTTACCAGCACATGGGGTCGGTTGTGCTGATGCTACACTCTGCACTCTTTTGTGCAGATCCCAGTGCTGTTGACTTCGGACAGTAGATCAGTTGGCTATCTTCAGTCCACGCGGAGATCCAAGGTAGACCTGCAGGCGTCCGCAGGCCCTGGCGTCTCCTCTATCTTCTATTCCCTGTTTCATTTTCCCTTGTTTTAGAAATAGTGTACTGTTATTTCTTCAACTTTGTGTGTAGTGACTCTTAGACTGTCTGTGACACTGTGACACCATGTTTTGGGTAGTTAAGGCTTGAGTAATTGTATTAGACATAGATTCCAGATATTTCATTATTTTCTTCCGCTTAATTTAACTTTCCGCTGTTTATACGTTATTGCTTTGTGCTTGATAAAAAGGAATAAATGGATAATGAGGTAATTAGTTTTAAAGAATTGGCTTGCCTAGCTCACATTAGTAGGCGCCATCACGACTCCCAAGGGTAAGAAATCCGGGTGACAAGTTGGTATCAGAGCTCTAGGTTACATGGGTCTCACAGTTCACAGACAAGCTTAGTAGAGTCTGAAGGATCGGTACAGAGATGTCTGTATATATCCCTAGAGGCTACAGAGTTAGGAAAATTCTACATCTTTGCTTTCCTGTCGTACGGTTTTGTTTCTCAATGATGATTGAATTTCTATGCTGTTCTCTCGCAGATGTCGAGAACGCGCGTTTCCTCATCCGCTGACCAGCATCCCGAGCCCCAGTAGCAGCTCCCACGCGGGGCAGAGGCCGAGGTAGGGGCAGAGCTCAGCCCCGAGCAGCAGCACCAGTGGCGGAGCCTCAAGTTGATGTTGATGATGAGGTTCCGTCCCCAGCAGTTCTGGTGGGCCCAGCTCAGGTCCCAGAGGGGTCTATTGCAACCCCAGTTCTTCAGGATGCTCTGGTCCATCTAGTGGGCCTTATGGAGAGTGTCACTCGGGCAGGCTTGCTTCCTGTAGCACCAGCCATCTCTCAGGCTGGAGGAGGATTCTAGACTCTTGCTACTCGCACTCCGGAGCAGGTAGCTCCCCAGTTCCAGACTCCAGCCGTCCAGCCAGTTGGAGCAGCTCAGTCGGGTGTGGTAGCCCAGGCTGGTGATGGGGCAGCTATGTCTGCCGATGCTTTGTGGAGATTGGACAGGTTCACCAAGCTCTTCACTAATACTTTCAGCGGTGCATCTACTGAGGATCCCCAGGACTATCTAGACAGCTGTCACGAGGTTCTTCGGAACATGGGGATAGTTGAGACGAACGGGGTCGATTATGCCACATTTCGCTTGTCTGGATCCGCCAAGACTTGGTGGAGGGATTATTGCTTAGCTAGACCAGCTGGATCGCCAGCCTTGACCTGGGAGCAGTTCACACGGCTATTTTTGGAGAATTTTCTCCCTATTACACAACGAGAGGCCTATTATAGGCAGTTCGAGCGCCTCCAGTGGGATCCATGACTGTCACCCAGTACGAGACCAGATTCATTGATTTGGCTCACCATGCTCTTATCATACTTCCCATTGAGAGGGAGAGAATGAGACGATTCATTGATGGACTCATTCAGCCGATTCGTCTTCAGATGGACAGAGAGGCTGGGAGTGAGATATCCTTCCAGGAGGCGTCCAATGTGGCCCGGAGAGTTGAGATGGTTCTATCACAGGTGGGTGGTCATAGGTCGGACAAGAGGCCCTGTCAGTCAGGCAGATTCAGTGGTACCTCGTCTGGAGGTTGAGATTCGTATGGTAGAGGCCATCCTCCTAGGCCCTTTCAGTCGGCACTTCAGGTCTCTCACGGTGCTTCAGGTGGCCATGGTTCTCAGATGCAGTATTATGATCAGCAGTCCTACAGTGCACCACAAGTCCTATCAGTGCACCGCCGCTTCAGAGCTTCTAGAGTCGTCAGCCCCAGCAGCCGAGGGCTTGTTTTACTTGTGGCGACACGAGGCAAATTGCTAGGTATTGCCCTCGAGCACCGAGTAGCTCTCAGCATCAGGATTCCCGTGCCATGGTTCAGGCACCGAGTGTTCCACAGCCCGCCCAGCCAGCTAGAGGTGGGGTTAGAGGTGCTAGAGGTGGAGGTAGAGGTCCTAGAGGTGGAGCTCAGGTCGCTAGAGGTGGAGGCTAGCCAGCAGCAGGCCGTCCTAGAGATGCAGTTCAGGATGGTGGGGCCCAGCCCCGATGTTATGCTCTTCCAGCTAGGCCCGAGGTTGAGGCTTCAGATATAGTTATTACAGGTACCATTCTGGTTTGTGATAGAGATGCTTGAAGTGTTATTTGATCCAAGGTCTACGTACTCGTATGTGTCATCTTATTTTGCACCGTACCTGGTCATGCCTAGTGATTCTCTGAGTGATCCTGTTTATGTGTCTACACCGGTGGGTGATTCCATTGTGGTAGATCGAGTCCATCGTTCATGTATAGTTGTGATTGGAGGTCTTGAGACTCGTGTGGATTTGCTTCTTCTGGACATGGTCGATTTCGATGTCATATTAGGGATGGACTGGATGTTCGTGACTCTAGTGCTGAGGTTCCCTCTATTGATTATGTGCCCGTTGTTTGTGAGTTTCCTGAGGTTTTTCCTTCAGACCTGCCGGGTATGCCACCCGACAGGGACATTGACTTTTGCATTGATTTGGTTCCGGGCACTCAGCCCATTTCTATTCCGCCGTATCGTATGGCCCCGCCTGAGTTGAAGGAGTTAAAGGAGCAGATGCAAGACTTGCTGAAGAAGGGTTTCATTAGACCCAACATTTCGCCTTGGGGTGCGCCGGTGTTGTTTGTTAAGAAGAAGGATGGATCGATGCGTATGTGTATAGATTACCGGCAATTGAACAAGGTTACAATCAAGAATAAATATCTGCTGCCGAGGATTGATGATTTGTTCGATCAGCTTCAGGGTGCCAAGGTATTTTCAAAGATTGACTTGAGATCTGGTTACCATCAGTTGAGGATTAGGGCATCCGATGTCCCTAAGACAGCTTTCCGCACTCGGTACGGGCATTATGAGTTCTTGGTGATGTCATTCGGGTTGACTAATGCCCCAGCAGCTTCTGTGGATTTGATGAACAGAGTGTTCAGGCCTTATTTGGACTTGTTCGTGATAGTCTTCATTGATGATATACTGATATATTCCCGCAGCCAGGAGGAGCACGAGCAGCACCTTAGAGTGGTTCTTCAGACTCTGAGGGATAGTTGGTTATATGCCAAGTTCTCTAAGTGTGAGTTCTGGTTGAGTTCAGTTGCATTTCTAGGTCATGTTGTATCAGCAGAAGGTATTCAGGTGGACCCAAAGAAGATTGAGGCGGTCAAGAACTGGCCTAGACCAGCATCAGCTATAGAGATTCGGAGTTTCTTGGGATTGGCAAGCTACTATCGTCGGTTCGTAGAGGGGTTCTCATCTATTGCAGCCCCGATGACCAGATTGACCCAGAAGGGTGCCCAGTTCAGATGGTCGGACGAGTGTGAGGCGAGCTTTCAGAGGCTCAAGACAGCTCTGACTACAGCCCCGGTGTTGGTTTTGCCCACAGGTTCAGGGCCTTATACAGTTTATTGTGATGCATCTCGTGTTGGACTTGGAGCAGTGTTAATACAGGATGGCAAGGTCATTGCCTATGCTTTGCGGCAGTTGAAGATTCACGAGAAGAACTATCCGATTCATGATTTGGAGTTAGCAGCCATTGTCCATGCATTGAAGATTTGGAGGCATTATCTGTATGGCGTGGCATGTGACGTGTTCACGGATCACAAGAGTCTGAAGTATCTGTTCAAGAAAAAGGAGTTGAATTTGAGGCAGAGGATGTGGTTGGAGTTGTTGAAGGACTATGATATCACCATTTTATATCATCTGGGGAAGGCCAATGTGGTGGCTGATGCCCTGAGTAGGAAGTCAGCCAGCATGGGCAGTTTAGCTTATATTCCGGTCGGTGAGAGACCGCTTGCTTTGGATGTTCAGGCTTTGGCCAATCAGTTCGTGAGACTGGATGTTTCTGAGCCCAGTCGTGTATTAGCTTGCACAGTCGCTCGTTCTTTATTATTGGAGCGTATCCGTGATCGGCAGTATGATGATCCCCATTTGTGTGTCCTTAGAGACACGGTGCAGCACGGAGGTGCCAAGCAGGTTATCTTAGATGATGATGGAGTTTTGAGATTGCAGGGTCGAGTTTGCGTGCCTAATGTGGATGGGCTCCGATAGTTGATTTAGAGGAGGCCCATAGCTCCCGCTACTCAATTCATCCGGTCGCCGCAAAGATGTATCAGGATTTGCGGCAGCATTATTGGTGGCGGAGAATGAAGAAGGATATCGTAGCATATGTGGCTCGTTGTTTGAATTGTCAGCAGGTTAAGTATGAGCATCAGAGGCCTGGTGGTTTATTTCAGAGGATTGAGCTTCCCGAGTAGAAGTGGGAGCGGATCACTATGGACTTCGTCACTAGACTCCCGCAGACTCGGAAGAAGTTCGATGCAGTATGGGTCATTGTTGATAGGCTGACCAAGTCAACACATTTCATTCCTGTGGCAGTCTCCTATTCTTCTGAGAGGTTAGCTGAGATCTATATTCGGGAGATTGTTCGCCTTCATGGTGTGCCCGTGTCTATCATTTCGGACCGGGGTACGCAGTTTACCTCACGTTTTTGGAGAGCAGTTCAGCGAGAGTTGGACACACGGGTTGAGTTGAGCACATCATTTCACCCTCAGACGAACGGACAATCCGAGCGGACTATTCAAATTTTGGAGGATATGCTCCGAGCCTATGTCATTGACTTTGGAGGTTCGTGGGATCAGTTATTGCCTTTAGCAGAGTTTTCCTACAACAATAGCTACCAGTCGAGTATCCAGATGGCTCCTTATGAGGCCTTATATGGTAGGCGGTGTCGATCTCCGGTTGGGTGGTTTGAGCCGGGAGAGGCTCGGTTGTTGGGTACGGATCTTGTTCAAGAGGCCTTGGACAAGGTCAGGATTATTCAGGATAGGCTTCGTACAGCTCAGTCCAGGAAAAAGAGTTATGCAGACCGCAAGGTTCGAGATGTGGCTTTTATGGTCGGTGAGCGGGTATTGCTCTGAGTGTCGCCTATGAAAGGCATGATGAGATTTGGGAAGAAGGGCAAGCTTAGCCCTAGGTTCATTGGTCCATTTGAGATTCCTGATCGAGTGGGGGAGCTGGCTTATAGACTTGCATTGCCACCGAGCTAGTCCGCCGTGCATCCAGTGTTTCATGTGTCCATGCTTTGGAGGTATCGCGACGATCCATCCCACGTCTTAGATTTCAGCACTGTCCAGTTGGACAAGGACTTGTCTTATGAGGAGGAGCCGGTAGCTATTCTAGACCGGCAGGTTCGTCAGTTGAGGTCGAAGAATTTTCCTTCTGTTCGTGTTCAGTGGAGAGGTCAGCCTGCTGAGGCGTCGACCTGGGAGTCCGAGTCCGATATGCGGAGTCGTTATCCCCATCTTTTTCCCGACTCAGGTACTTCCTTCTTATGTCCGTTCGAGGACGAACGGTTGTTTTAGAGGTGGAGAATGTGATGACCGTTTCACGGTCATCACTTGCTTTAAATTAAATTCTGTGCTTCTGAGGCCTTGAAAACCTCATTTAGAGTCACCTTGATTTGCGTTCGCAGTCCGGGCGCGTAGCCGGAAAGCTTAAATATAAAAATCTGTGAAAAATGATAAAATTTGGCTAATAAATGAATTATTTTGACTTCGATCAACATTTTGGCTAAACGGACCCGGACCAGTGATTTGACGGTCCCGGAGGGTCCGTAGGAAAATACGGGACTTGGGAGTATGCCCGGATTCGAATTCCGAGGTCCTAAGCCCGAGAAATGAATTTTTGAAAGAAATTGTTTTCTTAAATTGTTTATAAGGTTTTGAAATGAAATTTGATTAGAACATGATGGTATCGAGCCTGTATTTTGGTTCCGGCGCCCGGTACAGGTCTTATATATGATTTAAGACATTTCTGTAAAATTTGGTAAAAAACGGATGTCGTTTGACGTGATTTGGACTTTAAATGTAAATTTGAGGTTTTAAGAAGTTTGAAAGAATTCATGGATTTTGAGGCTTAATTCGATGTTTATGATGTTATTTTGGTGATATGAGTAGACGAATAAGTCTGTGGGTTATTTTTGAGGTTGTGTGTCTATTTGGTTTGGAGCTCCGAGGGCTCGGGTGAGTTTTGGATAGGCCACGGGTGCATTTTGAACTTTGAGAAATAGCCGGTGTGTCTCTGATCTGCAGATGCGAAGCTAGTCTCGCAAATGCGAGCTCGCAAATGCGAGCCATGCATCGCAAATGCGAGAGTTGGCCTGGGCAGCCTTCTTCGCAAATCTGAAGTATCCGTCACAAATGCGATGCCCGCCTAAGTCCTCTATGATCGCAAATGCGATATCTTCTTCGCAAATGCGAAGTCGCAAATGCGAAATTTGTTTCGCAAATGCGAAAGTTTGGGATTTCTGAAGGGTTCACAAATGCGAACCCTGTTTCGCATTTCCCATATCAGTAGAGGTCGGGGTTCGTAATTCCCACATCTGAGATATAATGAAATGGGAGCGGGAGGTACGCCTACCACGAGATATAATGAAATGGGAGCGGGTGGTATGCCTACCACGAGATATAATGAAATGGGAGCGGGTGGTACGCCTACCACGAGATACAATGAAATGGGAGCGGGTGGTACGCCTACCACGAGATATAATGAAATGGGAGCGGGTGGTACGCCTACCACAAGAGACATGAAATGGGAGCAGGTGGTACGCCTGCCACAAGATATGAGAAATGGGATCGGGTTGCACGCCTGCAACAAGATGTGAAAAGAAAGTGAAATCTGCTTTTGTTTCCTTATTATTGTTAGTTGATGGATTTTGATCCCTTATAATTCTCTTGATATTCTGTTTTNTATTTGTTGTATTAAAATGTAAGCTTATAAGTATAGGTGTATTCAGATATGATTAAATGTATAACAATGTATATATTTGTGTTGTATACTACTCTCTCTCTCTCTCTCTCTCTCTCTCTCTCTATATATATATATATATATATATATATATATATATGTAGGTGGTGCCATCGACTGAATATTTGTATACGGTGAACGATGAAGGAAGGCATTACACAGTATGCCTCTTAGAGAGAAAATGCAGTTGTGGGTGGTTCCAAGTCGACGAATTACCGTGCCCACACGCTTGGGCTGTCTTGAAGAGCAAGTTTCTAATGCTAGAAGATTATTGCTCTGATTATTACAAACCAAAGTCTGCAGTAGTGACATATGAAGTGCTCGTGTATCCTTTGCCGGACCGGAAAGAATGGAATATACCAGCACATATAGCAGATAAAGTTGTATTACCACCCAAATGGAAAAGACCTCCGGGAAGACCAAAGAAGAAGCGTGATAAGCCTTTCATTGAATTGCTACAGAAGAAAAATCAACATTCGTGTAGCATATGTGGGCAGGAAGGACATGATAAACGTACCTGTAGAAATGCTCCACGTAGAAATTAGTTCACATTCTGACTTGTATTAATGCAAAACGATTTGTTATTGGAGCCGGTTTCATTTCGAATATATATTGGATATTCTTAGTTGGTGTATTAAATATGAATTTGTAATTAAAATACGACTATTATATCTTCATTACATCTGAATATAGATGAATACAATCATTGAATACATATGATTACACTCGGTTATATACATAGGATATGATTGTATCAAAGGAAATCAGAGATTGAATATGATTTCTGAATATTAAATACATGTATTCAAATACACCTGAATATATATTAATACAATCTGTTATACACGTATAGATGTCTAAATATGTACTGTACAAAGGTCTAAATAGACTTGAATACATATACATATAAATGAATACAGATGAATAAAATCAGTTATATACATAAGACGTATTCAAAATACAGCTGAATACATATTAATGCAATACATTATATAAATTTGAAGGTCTAAATACACCTGCTGAAAATATGTGAACATACTCTGCTAAATACATATAAATACAACTTAATGAATATAGATAAATATATCATGTTGAAATACAGATCAATACAATATGGTAAATTATAATATAAATGCAACCTGTCGACTTGTTATGAATGCAATAAGTTTGATAGAGAGTAATACAGTAAGTTTAATACTGACTGATACAATAAATTGAATACATATCAATACAACATGTTTCATACATATCAATACAAACTGTTGCAAACATACTTAAAAAACAACAGGTTGAAGCACAAAAACAGTCAATACATCAATTGGATGCTTGAAATGATACACCATCTTTACCAACACACTGTCCAAAAATACAGTATTCACAAAAAACTCCCATCGAAAATTACATTCACCTAAGACTACTCTAACATTATCTTAACCGACGTATCAGAATCAGTGATGTGCCTAAGAATCTTTGAAGGTGTCACGACCCAGATTTCCCACCATCGGGAGTCGTGATGGCGCCTACTGTTGGAGCTAGGCAAGCCAAACATTTAAACATTTTCGGATAACAACATAACAATAATAAAATACCGAGCCTTTAAATAAATGTGGAAGTCTTTTAAAACATAAATAACTGAAAACCCAAAATGCAGTAGTCTAATATTTCACTGCCCAAGACTGGAGTCGCTATCTCACGAACTACTAAAGAGTGCTACAAACAAGTCAGAATAGAAAAATACATAATGTCTGTCTCGGTACAATGAAAACAAACAGAAAATATGGAAAGGGACTTCGGCCTGCGAACGCCAGATAGGCTACCTCGTAAGTCCCTGGATTGAAGAGGGCTCCCGATCAACTACTGCTGTCCAGAAGCTCCTGCTCCGGTACTATGATCTGTGCAAAAAGATGCACAGAGTGTAGCATCAGCACAACTGACCCCATGTGCTGGTAAGTGCCTAGCTTAACCCCGGCGAAGTAGTGACGAGGCTAGACAGGACTACCAATCAACCTGTGCAGATATTAATGTACAAGTACTACAAAAAAATAACAGCGGAAAGTAATAATTAA
The DNA here is from genome assembly GCF_001879085.1 of Nicotiana attenuata. NCBI lineage: Eukaryota > Viridiplantae > Streptophyta > Magnoliopsida > Solanales > Solanaceae > Nicotiana > Nicotiana attenuata. Next base: position 39,544 of record NW_017672721.1, on the reverse strand, counting down.
GACTGGGAGGGGAGCATACTTTTGGGAATAACAGATAAAATAGAACGGTAGGAACAAATAAGGAAAACTACAACCAAATCTCTTCTAACACAGAATACGTGGTCGGCGTGCCACACGATCCCATTTCATGATATATAAGTGGTCGGCGTGCCACACGATCCCATTTCATAATATATAAGTGGTCGGCGTGCCACACGATCCCATTTCATAATATATAAGTTGTCGGCGTGCCACACGATCCCATTTCATAATATATATATATATATATATATANAAATACTTTTATCAAAATCTAAGAAGCTAAATACTTAGCGCAAGAACTTGTAGCAGGAAATAAAACCACGATTTTAGAGAGAAACTAACCGGGGAGTGATAATGGGGGAGACCTGGCGAATTTGGGTGGGAGAAGAAGTCTGAAACGTAGTTTTGTGGGAGAAGAGAGTAAAGTGTATGAAAAAAAAGAGAGAGAGAACGTGGTTTGTGAAATTTTATCGTGATTTATGTAGAGAGAAAATCTGAAAAAAGGAGAGAGAAAAATATTAATTAGCGTATATGGTGACCTTAAGTATAGGATTGTTTACCATTAATTAAATATTTTAGCTATAAAGGGTAAAAGGTAGCTATATAATATAATTTTTTTAAAATATTATTCATTTAAAATAAATAGGGTATTAAGCTTTTCAATAGGGTGTAAAAATTCCTTAATTTATTTGATTTATTGGTTGATAAGGGTTAATATTGCTCGTAGCCTTCTCTTGAAGTACAACTCGCCTATTCAAGCTAATATAACTCCTATATCCCTATGAAATTAGAATTAACAAGAACGCATTAATAATTCCTGTATAGTAACTAAGCAAGGCGATTAGGTATATTCCTATCCTAACCGTGAATTCGCCCATCCCCCCCCCCCCCCCACTCAAAGTTAAGATCTTGCTCTACTCAATCTTATATGCAATCTAAAATTCCCTCTCCCGAGTTCAATCCTAGAATCCTAGATAGTATTCAATTGGTGATCAAGCAATCAAATAATTAAGCGCAAGATTGAATAAATAAACCAATATGATAAAAGAATAAGAACAACAGTTCAAGTTTCAAACCACAATATTCATGTAGCACCCAAAACTCTAGAACAAATAAACTATGAGATTAAAGGAAGAGAAGAGATATTTCTACTTGGTAAATAAAATCTTTAATTACCACCAAAAAAAAGGAAGAGAAGAGAAGAGAAGAGAAGAGAAGAAAAACTAGTTAGAAGCCTCGTCCAAACATGGTCCATTTCCTCCCACGTGATTTCTCCTTCAAAATATGTTAGATCCCCTTTAAATTAGGTTTAGAACCCCTTTTAGACGAGTTGGGACCGTGTAGGAATGAAATAACCTTGTCCCGAACGAAGTTGGAAAAAATCACATCACCCAGCGTCCAGGCCAGCGCCTCACGTTGGCCGTGGCTGAAAGCAGTGAGCGATTTCACGCTCCGTCTTTCAATTCTTGCGCTGCCAGGTACGTTTTTCTTTTGCCTTCTTTTGTTTGCATTTCTTTGTCTTGCATTTCGCGAACAAAACCCAAAAGTTGTCCCCCCTTTTTTTATTCTTTTAATTTTCTTTTTTTTTTTCCGTATTTTATTTAATTTTGCCCCAAATCATTTTATCTTCATACCGCTTTATTCGTACACAGTTAAAAATATAATATTAAGCATAAAGCAATATAAATAACACTCAAAAGACGATTAAAAATACTAGAACGTGAGACAACAATGGGTAAATATATGCATTATTGGCCGCATATCACTACCCCACACTTAAACTCTTGCTCGTCCTCGAGTAAGCATTAGAACTACTCTCAATAAATAAAGCCTAGAACCACCATCAGTTAGATTGATACTAACAATTAGGCCCTATAGCAGCTCAAGTATACACTTCATCGTCATCGTGCAAGACATACAAGTCACAAACAAACAACAAACTTCTAACCTCCTAACCTCACAGACGAACTCTAACTTACCAAATTTAAGCTCACTCACCTACTCTGTCAAAGAAGCTAATAACATGTCACGACCCTAGTTCACCAACCGTGAACATGTCATGACGGCACCTGGTCCCCATGACCAGGTAAGCCTAACATTTGCAGAAATATAATAATTGCGGAAAATTAGAGAAAATCAAATCAAATATCTAAAGGAAACTGTACTGAATGCCGCTTGCCAAGTACAACTCAATATCACAAGTCTAAAACAATTCCCAAAACCCGAAAACTCACGGGCAACACAGGCTACAGAAGTGTATAGTAAAGGTTCCAAACTCTAGAATTTCTAACAACCGAAAGAAGGAAAACTAAGTACTAAAAATAGAGTAAGAGGGAGACTCGTCGGTCTGCGGACGCAGCAGATCTACCTCGAAGTCTCCGTAGTCCTCCCGCCTCACTGATAGTGCGCCTGAGTGGAGGTACCTGGATGATCTGCACATGAAAAACATGCGCAGGAAGGGCATGAGTACACCACAGCGGTACTCAGTAAGTGCCAAGCCTAACCTCGGTTGGGTAGTGACGAGGAAGGTCATGGCCCTACCGAGACAAAATATAATAATAAAAATAATTTAACAATATAAAAATCTGACAGATATAATAAGTACAGCAGTGAGATAAGACAAGTCAACGAGGCTATAACAACTACACGAGTACAGAATAAACATAGAGTAAACACAGCTCAATACCAATGATAACAATGAGGGTCTCCCAGGATACCGTCCTGTAGCCCTTTTTTTTCTCAACTGTCCAGTGGATCTCCCGGGATACCGTCCCGTAGTCCATCATATGTGTACATCCGAAGGATCTCCCGGGATACCGTTCCGTAGTCCAACCACCAATGTGCAGGGGGATCTATCAGGAATCTAACCCGCAGTCCCAAAGTAAAAGTGCAGGGGGATCTATCGGGAATCTAACCCGCAGTCCCAAAGTAAAAGTGCAGGGGGATCTATCGGGAATCGAACCCGCAGTCCCAAAGTAAACAAACAAGAGGGGGGAGGGGGGGGGGGGAGCTACCGGAATCCCACATCCGTAGTCCCAATGTAAATGCGCAATCACAACCAGAAGGTACACGGGAACGAAGTACAAAAGACAAGCAACAGGTAGTACTGGCCTAGCATGCTCCACGTAGTACAGTTAAGGCAACTTAAGCAATTAGGCAAGTTAAATCNGGCCAACTCTCGAGGCGTCACAATAGACAGTATAAGACCCCGAACCGGTAGGCAACATCAAGATAGGGGCTGTAGTCAAAGCTGTCTTGAGCTTTTGAAAGCTCGCCTCACACTCCTCTGTCCACTGAAATGGGGCACCCTTCTGGGTCAATCTAGTCATAGGGGCAGCAATCGATGAAAATCCCTCCACAAAACGACGGTAGTAACCCGCCAGGCCAAGGAAACTGCGAATCTCTGTAGCTGAGGATGGCCTGGGCCAACTCTGCACGGCCTCTACCTTCCTCGGATACACCCGAATACCCTCGCTAGAAATTACATGGCCTAGGAATGCCACAGAACTCAGCCAAAACTCACATTTTGAGAACTTTGCATATAATTTCTTCTCCCTCAAGGTCTGAAGCACGGTCCTCAGGTGCTGCTCATGATCTTCCCGGCTTCGGGAATACACCAGAATATCATCAATAAAAACAATTACGAACGAGTCAAGATATGGCCTGAACACACTGTGCATCAAATGCATGAAAGCTGCAGGGGCATTGGTCAGCCCAAATGACATGACAAGGAACTCGTAATCGCCATATCAAGTCCTGAAGGCAGTCTTTGGGATATCTGGCTCCCGAATCTTCAACTGATGGTAACCTGAGCGCAAGTCAATCTTAGAAAACACCTGTGCGCCCTGAAGCTGGTCAAACAGATCATCAATGCGAGGCAAAGGATAACGGTTCTTCACTGTAACCTTGTTCAACTGGCGGTAGTCAATACACATGCGCATAGAACCATCTTTTTTCTTCACAAACAAAACAGGAGCACCCCACGGTGAAACACTGGGTCGAATAAAACCTTACCAAGCAATTCCTGTAACTGATCCTTCAACTCCTTCAACTCAGGAGGAGCCATACGATACGGAGGAATGGAAATGGGCTGGGTGCCCGGCAACAGATCAATGCCGAAATTGATGTCTCTATCAGGCGGCATGCCCGAAAGATCAGCTGAAAATACATCGGGATAATCCCGTACCACTGGAACAGAATCAACAGAAGGGGTATCAACACTAACATCTCTTACATAAGCCAAATACGCGGCACACCCCTTCTCAACCATGCGCTGAGTTTTAAGAAAAGAGATAGCTCTACTGGGAGTGTGATCTAAAGTACCACTCCACTCAATACGCGGAACACCTGGCATAGCCAGCGCCACGGTCTTGGCGTGACAATCAAGAATAGCAAAGTGGGGCGACAACCAGTCCATGCCCAGAATAATGTCAAAATCCACCATGCCGAGTAATAATAAGTCTGCTCCGGTCTCAAAACCACGAATAGTAACCAAACATAACCGATAAACGCGATCCACAACAAGAGAATCTCCCACAGGAGTAGAAACATAAACGGGGGCACTAAAAGAATCCCGAGGCACACCCAAGTGAGGAGCAAAGTAAGAAGACACATAAGAGTAAGTAGATCCCGGATCGAATAGAACCGATGCCTTTTTGTGACAAACCAGAATAATACCTGTAATGACGGAGTCGGGGGCAACAGCCTCAGTACGAGCAGGAATAGCATAATATCTGGCCCGGCCCCTCTCTCGAGGGTGACCTCTATCTCCCTGACCTCCACCCCTAACCGGCTGGGCAGGTGGGGTAGCTGCTGGAGCTGTGATCATGGCCTGAGAACTCTGAGGAGCGCGCTGCGGCTGAGCAGTCTGTGAAGATTCACCCCTACCAAGTCTGGGGCAGTCCCTAACCATGTGGCGTGTATCACCGCACTCGAAACAAGCTCTGGGAGGACGCGGTGGCTGTGACTGGCTGGGACTAGGCCTGCTGGACTGACCTCTGGAAACACCCCGCGCAGGAGGCGCGCTAGAAACTAGAGGTGCATAGTAAGGCTCCTAAGGTGCAGGTGGAGCTAGAGTACTGCCGGCTACTGGAAGAGCTTAATGAACAGGGCGACCCGCATAACCCCTACCATAACGACCTGCTGATGGGGTACGGGCACCTGAGTAGTGACCCGACTCTCGAGACCTCTTGGCCTCCCTCTCTCCTCGCTCCCTGGCGAGCATACCCTCAATCCTCCTAGCAATGCTCACTACCTGCTGATAAGGAATGTCCATCTCCAACTCTCGAGCCATGCTAGACCTGATGGGCGGAATAAGGCCCTCAATGAACCTGCAAACTCTCTCTCGAACTGTAGCAACCAAAGCTGGTGCGTGCCTGGCCAACCTGGTATAACAGATAGCATACTCTGAAACGGTCATAGCACTCTGGCGCAAATGCTCAAACTCTGCGCGGCATGCATCCCTGAGACTCTGGAGGACAAACTCTCTCATGAACATATCCGAGAACTGGGTCCAAGTCAGTGTAGCAGCCTCGACTGGACTGTCTATCTCATAAGTCCGCCACCAATCATAGGCGGCTCCCCGTAGCTGAAAAGCAGTGAAAGAAACCCCGCTGGACTCCACGATGCCCATAGTGCGGAGAATACGATGACACTCCTCTAGAAATCCCAAGGCATCGTCTGATGCTAATCCACTGAACACCGGGGGATCATACTTCTTGAACCTCTCAAGCCTGCGCTGCTCGTCCTTTGAAGCAGCTGACCCATCCTCGGGCTGAACTGGTGCTGCAGGCGGTGCCGGAATAATCTCGGGAACCTGCTCAACATGCACTCGCTGCTCAGGAGTGCGGACGGCGGGAGTCTGTGCTCCTCCCCCGGCCTGGGATATGGCTGCAGCAAGGGGAAGCAACCCCGCCTGAGCCAAGGTGGTGTACATGCTCATGAACTGAGCCAAAGTCTCCTGGAGCGCTGGAGTAGTAGTGGCAGTAGTAGGTGTGCCAGGTGCCTGGGCTCCGGCTGGATCTGCTGGTGGTACCTCGGCGGCAGCTCGCGCAGGTGCTCTGGCTGCACCACGTGTGCGTCCTCGACCTCTCCACCGGCCCCGGCCCCGGCCTCTGACGGCTGCAGTAGGGGGCGCGGGTGCCTGATCATCTCGAGTGGCACGTGTCCTCACCATCTGTGAGAGAATAGAAGTCAGAAGTTTAGAATTGATGTCAATATATCGCACGACAAGGAATTCAAATGAAACGAAGATTTTTCCTAATAACATGTCACGACCCTAGTTCACCAACCGTGAGCATGTCATGACGGCACCTGGTCCCCATGACCAGGTAAGCCTAACATTTGCGGAAATATAATAATTGCGGAAAAATAGAGAAAATCAAATCAAATATCTAAAGGAAACTGTACTGAATGCCGCTTGGCAAGTACAACTCAATATAATAAGTCTAAAACAATTCCCAAAACCCGAAAACTCACGGGCAACACAGGCTACAGAAGTGTATAGTAACGGTTCCAAACTACAGAATTTCTAACAACCGAAAGAAGGAAAACTAAGTACTAAAGATAGAGTAAGAGTGAGACTCGTCGGTCTGCGGACGCAGCAGATCTACCTCGAAGTCTCCGTAGTCCTCCTGCCTCACTGATAGTGCACCTGAGTGGAGGTACCTGGATGAGCTGCACATGAAAAACATGCGCAGGAAGGGCATGAGTACACCACAGTGGTACTCAGTAAGTGCCTAGCCTAACCTCGGTTGGGTAGTGACGAGGAAGGTCAGGGCCCTACTGAGACAAAATATAATAATAAAAATAATTTAACAATATAAAAATCTGATCGATATAATAAGTACATCAGTGAGATAAGACAAGTCAACGAGGCTATAACAACTACACGAGTACAGAATAAACATAGAGTAAACACAACTCAATACCAATGATAACAATGAGGGTCTCCCAGGATACCGTCCTGTAGCCCTTTTTTTTCTCAACTGTCCAGTGGATCTCCCGGGATACCGTCCCATAGTCCATCATATGTGTACATCCGAAGGATCTCCCGAGATACCGTCCCGTAGTCCGACCACCAATGTGCAGGGGGATCTATCGGGAATCTAACCCGCAGTCCCAAAGTAAAAGTGCAGGGGGAGCTACCGGAATCCTACATCCGTAGTCCCAATGTAAATGCGCAATCACAACCAGAAGGTACACGGGAACTAAGTACAAAAGACAAGCAACAGGTAGTACTGGCCTAGCATGCTCCACGTAGTACAGTCAAGGCAACTTAAGCAATTAGGCAAGTTAAATCAACTAAACATGCTTTCCTAATCTAGCACAGGTTATAATTCCAAGTAGAATAAAGCAAATATGAAAGGAACTCAATCTCAATATCTTAAGAAAACCGGATTTTCAACAATTGGCTCAACTACGCGCCCGTCACCTCGCGTACAAGGTACTCAAATCAACAAATAACAAATCCTAAGGGGAAAGGTCCCCCCCACACAAGGTTAGACAAGCCACTTACCTCGAACCGGCTCAATATCAATAGAAACCACGCCTTTGCCACAAGTATCCGACTCCAAATGGCCCAAATCTATTCAATTCAATTACATATCATAAATAATATCGCAAACAACTGATTCCACTATTAAAGTTAAAGCTAGGGCACGAAAATAGATAAAATGACCAAAATGTCCCTCAAGACAACGTCTCGGAATTGAATAATTTTCACATCTTTAGAACCCTCGTACTCTCACGAGTCTAACCATATCAAAATCTCCCAAATCGGAGGTCAAATGCCCACTCAAAACTCAATAGTCTAGCCAATGAAGTTTTACCCCAAATTATCCAATTTTTGGTCCAAAATTCGAATTTGAATGGTGTATTTAGCTATATAATGATGAAATATAATGAAAAGGGATCAAGGAAACGTTACCCAATGATTTTCTCTTCAAAACCCACTCAAAATCGCCTTCTCCCGATCTCTCAATCGATTTTCAAACTTATGAAATTAAACCCTCGAAATTGATATTTCTGAACAGTCATTTCCGCTTCTGCGGACAAGGGACCTGCTTAAGCGGAAAGCCAACCGCTTCTGCGGTTTTCATTAAAAGGGGCAGGACCGCATCTGCGGTAGCTGGGCCGCTTCTGCGGCTTCGCTTCTGCGGAAGTGGCACCGCTTCTGCGGCTCCTGAGGAAGGGGCACAAGCCGCTTCTGCGACGTCCAAGGCCGCTTCTGTGGCTCCGCTTCTGCGGCTCCCAAGCAGCAGAAGCGAAAATACCAGAAAGAAAAAATACCAGCTACAACAATTACTTAGAAATTTCTCCGTTAACCACTCGGAATCATCCCGAGGCCCCCGGGACCTCAACCAAAAGCACCAATACCACCTAATACCTTATTCAAACCTGTACCAATCCTTTAAACACCTATAACAACACCGGAAACTCGATTAAATCAAAGATTCAAGCCTAAGAACTACAAGTTTCTTCCAAATACGCTTTCGATCAAAAACCTAACCAAAACACGTCCGAATGACCTGAAATTTTGCACACACATCCCAAATGACATGACGGAGCTACTGCAACTTCCAGAATTCCAATCCGACCCTCGGATCAAAAACTCACTATCGAACCGAAAACTTCAAAAATTTAAACTTCGGCATTTCAAGCCTAAATGAGCTACGAGCTCCCAAAATACATTCCGAACACGCTTCCAACCCTGAAATCTCCTAACGGAGCTAATGGAACCATCGGATTTCCATTCCGAGGTCGTCTTCATACTGTTCCGACTACGGACCACTTTTCAACACTTAAGCTCTCATTTAGGGACTATGTGTCCCAAAACTTTCCAAAACTCAACACCGAACGTCCCGGCAAACCAAAATAGCAGAAATGAACTTAGGGGAAGCGGTTAATGGGGGATCGGGGCGTAGTTTCCAAAAACGACTGGCCGGGTCGTTACATAACATCACCTATCTATCATGTTTATCATGAAACAAGTGACCTCACAAGAATAAATAGTCCATACACTCAAATCAAAGAATGAACGTAATATGAGGACTTAGCATCAAAGAACAACTCTCGCACTCACAAACGAATTCACATGTATGCACAAAGAACCATAGGCTCGCCCATTATGTACATCTCTACTAATTAAGTATGCTCGAATAGAATCAAATAGGACTTTAACGGGTTGTAATATTGGCTAGGGGACGGGTAGGAGAACTATATAATAGTGACTTACATTTCCCTAAGCACTTTGCACTTTTTGACTTCATCACCCATTATTTTCATCTCTTTCACTTTTTTTCCAGCCATCTCTTCATCAATTATTTCACAAGTATTTCCCCCATATCAAAAACGCTTCATGTTTTTAAGAAATTTTTCTTTTCTCTTTTTCATATCACATTCTTTTCAAGAGGGCCTTTTCATCACTTTGCAGCTATCATCGGTCACCATTTTTCACGTAACCATCCCTTTCTTCAAATTTATCAATTAATATTATAGTCTAAGCAACAGTGCTCGACGAAGCATGGTGCAAAAACTAGGGATTCAACAAAAGGATCAAGGAAAAAATACGGCTTCCAAACAAAAGGCTACAGGCTCAAAGAGCTAAGTAGTGATACAATATCTGAAAAAGGTTAAAATTCACAAGGCATATCAAAGAAAACATGTTATCATCTTCTAAACAGAGCAACACTTTTATTTCGCTTCAATAACATGCAGGGAAAGTTCTAGACTAAGATACAAAACATGGAATATATGTAAGAAATCCTCACCCCACATGGCACAAGTATCAATCAAGATGGATCAATTTCACTCTAATACAGACAGGGTCATAGCGAACAACAAAATAAGAATAAGCTATATATAGAGTCACAACCCTGAGCCTAGGTGTCAGAAAGTCTGCTACTTTTTTCATTACTCAAGCACTCAGAGGAAAGTACTACTTAAGCTCGGGCCAAAATATGCTAGTATCAAACAAGTCATAAAGGTTTTTCTTGCTTCTCCCTCTTACTACTTCTAAAACAAATATATAAAAAATCTAATCCTCAAAATAAAAAAACTTACCCGATTCAAGTTACATCCCTTGGAAAAGAACCGATGCAAAAAGAAAAATCAAGGGGGATTATTACCTATCTAAAACTAACTAGAAAAAAATATTTTTAGATTTTTTTTACATTGGACCTTATTCCCTCAAGAAGGCTGTTCACAAATTCTATCGTCAGGAAAAGTCCCAATTTTTTTCTTTTCTTCATTTTTTTCTTTTCTATTTTCAACAAAAACTACTACACTAAGAACGAGTACTATAACTAAGCTAAGATAGCACAGAAAATCACCGGACAATCTCCTCACCCTAGACTTAAAATTGTGCAATGTCCTCAATGCACACTGAAAATAACAAGAGGGTAAAAGAGACTCCCTGGTAGGCCAAAGGCCGAAGCATTAGCAGCTCACGGGATACTCAAACTTCTCCCAGGTATGATCCCCTGTGCGGGTACCTCACACTTAGTTTCACCCACCTGCTCGCTTTTGCACATGCCTATTGATTTTGACTCCATGATCCTACTCCTACAAAACACAAAAATAATACTACAACGATAACAAAATAAAAAAATAAAAATAAAAAGAAAAGAAAAAAATTGAATTGGGTTGCCTCCCAACAAGCGCCTTATTTATAGTCGTGGCACGACTTACACCACTTCATCACTTTTCCTTCCACTTTGAGGATATGAATTGTACCCCCAATTTCGCATCAATTTTTTTGTCACGTCCTTGGGCTGGTGGTGTGAAAATAAAGGAACCAAGCAATAGGTATCGCATCTTGCACTTCTTGGCCTTTAAGTAAGAGATGTCGTTTTGTCTCCTTGGCATCACAAATTTCAGAATAAGCAATTTGTTCCCCATTCATTGACTCCTCCATAGGCCCGAATGGATCAATTCTCGTGTCACCAACCAAGCAAAATGTTGAAAAATGGTTACAATGAGATCCAATGCGCTCCAACTCTAGAATCGCTTCACTTTTGACATCCTCACTTTTGCGCACTTCGTCAACCTTGGCATCATTAATAATATTTTTCTCAGAATGGTTGGAATTCCTCTTCCGCTCCACAAGCTAGCCAGTATCCATAAAAATTGGTTGTAGGGCATCAGATGCCTCAACCTTTTTATTCAATTTAGCCTGCATGTCATGGATATCTGAGCCAAATTGGTCTATTTCTTGCCTGAGCTCAGTTCTTCCTTCTATCAGTTGTTCTGTCATATTTGAAAGACCATCACGAAGAAACTCATGAGATTTTATCAGTTGAGCTTGTTCCTCTAGCCAAGATTGGCTCACTATATCTGCTTCTTCTAAATTATCTTCTTGTGGGAACTCGCTCTCTTTAGCCGCTTCTTCTACCCCGGCCTTCATTCTCATGATTGCTGCACTAATTCTTTGTATAGCCCTTTGATTTTCATCTTGTTGCTCGGCTACTTGCCTCATCATGTACATAATACGAGCAACGCGTTCCATATCCTCCATTTTTATTGCTCCTATAAAACTCATAAACATTATTAGAAACATTATAATATGAGCTCTGAGACGGATAATAAGAATTAGGACAACCATCCCAATGTCCACCTTGACAACCACACACATTACAAAAACTACACACATAAGATTGAGATTCACAATTTTGCCACAAGTGTGGTCCTCCACAATATGGACATGGGTCACCAAAATAAGAATAACCAATATTCGACCAATTCTCATTCCAAGATGCCATGTAAAACAAAGATAATAAAATATTAAACTAAGCTAAAATTTAAACTTGAATAGACAAAAAGTAAAAATCTAATCTAGTAGACTAGTTTATTTATAAGTCCCCGACAACGGTGCCAAAAACTTGTTGCTCCCAAACGCACACGCAAGGATACGTGGTCGACAAGTAATATAGGATTATAAGTCCAGATATTGTACCTACAGGGACTTATGATTAACTATCAACTAAATTAAACCCAAATAATTTATCTATTCAATTGATTTTCTAAAGTATGAATATTTAACTAAAATTAATCTATAGTACCAAATTGAGAGATTAAAGAAAACAACGACAAGCTTAAAGACGAATTCAATGTGAGTGAATATTCTAGAGCTATGGGTTAGCTAACAATCCCGTTGAGTTTTCCACTTAAATCGTCTAATTAATTTACCTGATTTATTAGTTGACAGGGTTAATATTGCTCGTAGCCTTCTCCCGAAGTAGAACTCGCCTATTCAAGCTAATCTAACGCCTATATTCCTATGAAATTAGAATTAACAAGAACGCATTACCAATTTTGCTCCAAATCTCTTCATCTTCATACTGCTTTATTCCTACATAGTTAAAATATAATATTAAGGATAAAGTAATATAAATAACACTCAACAGACGATTAAAAATACTAGAATGTGAGGCAACAATTGGTAAATATATGCATTTTTTGCCGAATATTAGATATATTTTGAATCTTATAACTGGTCCCTTTTCGAATATGTTTCTGGGATTTTAGTTTCTTATGCACCACAACATCAGTTACAACCTTTTTGTTGGTGTATTTTGAAGAATCTGCCACCCTTATTACACCTGTTGGAGATCCAAGGGTATATTAAGAAAATGAATGATCCACACATTATAGCTCTTCAATATATTACATAACTTCTATATGGGCTTCTTTTGATGAATCCTGTAAGAAGGTACATATGACATGCTTGATATTTGATAGTGTAAAATATTTTAATTTGTACTATCAGCATAAACTATGATATCATGCATGTTATCTTTGTTTACCCTAAAATTCGAGTAACAATTAAACTTATATTATGGTCTAAAGGATATGTGATTCCATCCAATACCAATTGATAAACAAGGAATTAAATAGATAAATTAGAGAATAAAATAAATCAAACCAGTATGCTAGCCAAATTCCAACCTCGACTTGTGGTAGTCTCAAGGTGTGATAATAAGAATAGCAAATGAAAAGGCAACTCTGATGAACAGTAAGCGAAATAGCAAGAAAGTAATGAATGTATATATTCAGTGAACAATGATGTCAACAAATGAATGGGATCCCTCTTTATATAATAGAGGAGTTCTAAACAAGGTGCACTTCTAATTATAGTAGGAAATCGTATTAACATCTAATTAACCGTTGCAAATCGATCCATTCCGAGATTCACGCCACAATTCTTGACCAATTGTGGATATCTCGCCTTTTCCGTTATCAAACCACGCTGGTGTCACTCGAAGTCTTCCTCCTTCTGTCCATAATCGACCTCGACCTCGGGATGACTCGACTTCCTGGTTTTTCGACGTGACATTCTTATCTCGACCAAAGAATGAAATCGGGTAGCCCCAATTTCTATCGTATACAGATAGTCCCCTTATTTTTTAGAGCAAAATGATAAGAAACGACTTGAGCCTCGATTTTTTTGAGACCACAATAGTGATGTCATCCCCGTGAAGTAAGCAGTCGAGGTGACCGAAACGTCCCGTTGGTACAGTTCCTCAAACCATTAATGCTTTCCAATGGTCCGTCGGCCACTAGCGCCACCGAACCATCGCCGTGAATCTATAAATACATGTTCTTTATTTGAATCAAAACTTTACTTCCACCTTCACCAAGTTTTCTAAGTCTTTTCCTCTCTCTATCTCTTCTCTTTCACCACCCGTTGAGTCAATTTCGTTAATACCAAAACACTAAATTTCACCTCTTTCCGCTTCCTTCTATCTGAACCAATGGCGAAAACCTCCAAGACCGTCCCACAAAAGGAGAAGGCTTCTTCCTCTTCTTCCGGCCGACCGGTGATAAAATGCCGATGGAACCGCTCCCTCACGAGTACGTTCCCGGCCTTTGTGTTTTAAAAACCGACTTCAAAGTCGAGAACCCTCCGTTGGTCCCTGGCCGATGTGAACACGTGTTGAGATATATCTGCTCGATAACGGTGAAATATCTCAAGGCTATGAAGAAAGACTGTAATTAGGGGGCTGAGGTCGTGGTACAAATTCCCTCTCCTTAAGAGAGCATTACCACCTATGTGGAGGGGTTCCTAAGTGTCTACACTTACCCCTTCACACTGGGTCCTATCGACCCAGTCATTATCGACTTTTGAAAAAGATATCAGGTCACCCTCGGCCAGGTTCATCCCTTGTTCTGGAGTATAGTGATCATGCTCCACTTCTTTTCTAGCAAGGACAAGGGGTTGGAATTCACTCTCAGCCACCTCATACGGTTGTATCGACCTCGACTTTTTTGATGACTAATCAAGCTTCAACGCTGATCAAGGAAGTCCTTTTTTGCGGGCATCGATGAAGACAAGGACCAGGGTTGGATGAGCCGGTTCATAAGGGTAAGGACCTGCAACCTCATCCCAGAGGAGAAACTGCCGTTCCGCGAGAAGTGGAACCCCAGTCGTAAGTAACGTATTACCCATTAGTCTTCGTACTTTGTTTTTTGCTTTATGTAATGCCTTTATCTATTGTGCAGCGGTTTCTTGGATGCCTCACGCGGTCCCTGACATCGAAGACTGGGTTCAGAAATTGGCCTCGACTTCCTCTCATACTGAGCGCTGCTGGCGTGACTTGGCTAGGGGTAGATGGGAAGCCAAGAATCATGCTAAGTTTATCCTGTAAGCCTTTGATGTCTTTTTCTGTAATGTTTCTCCTTATTTATACTTGACTCTCTTTTATTTAGGCCTTGGAGATGTTGCTGAAATGAGGCCGGCTCCGCCTGGGGAAGAGGCCGAGTCCCCAGTTCTGAAGTCGGGGAAAGATAACAAGAGGAAGAGGGTCTCGAAGTCCGAGGACCCCCAACCTGAAAGGGCTCTGGTTCGAAGACGCAAGAGAAATCTCATCCGTATGACTATAGAGTCAGCCCACCAGCTGGGGGAAGAAGAAGAGGAAGATAAGGGCGATGATTTGGCGCTGGTGGTTCGAGCAAGGAAGCCGGTCGAGGCCGCCGAGCCTTCTAAGCCGGAGGCGATTATCGAGACCCGGCCTCATGATGAGGAGGCCCCAAAGAATGATTCGAGCAATGCCCTTAAATCGCTCAAGGTTGAGATTATCGCTCGGCCATCAATAAGCATGCCGGAGGGGGCCTGTTCTAAGACCCCAGGGCTGAACAGAGCGCCCCGAGCGATCCATTCGGGGCTGTGACAATAGGTCACTCTTCTTTTTTACCGGCCTTTTTTGAGGAGTCTATAAGGGAATCTTGGGCTCTTTAGATCCCCGACATAGGTGGAGTCCCCTGTGAAGAAGATCCCTTCCGGGATTGCTTTACCGGGGTTGATAATGCCACTGATCTCAATGATGCATCTACCCTTTTCGAAGAGGCCCAATGCCTTTTATCTCGAGTAAGTACTAATCCTTTTTGTTGCAATTTTCTTTTCCTTTTTCTCCCTTTAATCTAACTTATATCTTTCCTTTTTACGTAGTGTTTTACCAAGTCATGGGCCGACCTGAGCCAATGTGAGGCCGAGCTCTAGAAGACCTTGAAGGAGAGGAATGCTTTGAAGCTCCTTTGCGGTCAAAAGGATGAGAAGCTTAGGGACCTTCGAACAGATTTGGCCAAGGCTCGTAAGGAAGAGGCCGAGCTAGACGAGTAAGTAACTATCCTTTTGAAAGAGTACGGACTCAACCAGACTGTGGAGGATAATACTTCTATATCTCAGTTGCAGCAAAATCTGGAAAGGATCGAGCTTCTTCAGGGGAAGTCGATCAGATCAAAGCTGACTGTGATCGGTGGAAGAAGAACATGGACCACCTAGCTGCGGAGAAAGAGGCTACTTTGGCCAAACTTTCATCGGCTGGGGTCCAACTTCGGATCATTAAAGAGAAAATCTTAGCCCATGCCAAAAGGATCGAGGAGCTTGAAGTCGAGCTTGTTGAGGCCAAGGTGGAGGTCGAGAAGATGAAGATCATGGCTGACAAGTCTATAGCCATGTACCTGGCCGATGCCGAGGTTTTTCAAATGCAGCTAAGGGAGGCTTCTAATCAAGAGCGATGGAGCAATGACTTGGCGAAGTGCCAATACCGTAGGGAGACCCTCGAATAAATCCACGCTCGAGGTTTTGACCTCTCCGAGGAGATAGCCTAAGCCAAGGCACTTGAAGCCGATGCCAGGCTGCTTGTCTCTTTCGATGATGAAGTTGATCATGATGAAGGCAGTCGAGGCGGATCCGACAATGGCGAGGGGCCCGAAGGGGAAGCTGTCCCCGTTGAAGAGATCGCCCCCAGCCGTAGTTAGGCCTTAGTTTTTTTTGTAAGTCCTCTATCGATCTCTTGTACATATCCTTCTTTATCAATATATAAAGGAAATTTTCTTTTGAATTCCTTCTCAATTTTTATCTACAAACACGCTTTGTGCCTTGTAAAACTTTTAGCACAATCTTATCCTTTAAACGGTGCGTTCGAGATTTTGGTTTTGGGTGGTTTCCTCGAAATCACCATAGTCGAGTTCGAATAAGGTTCGAACTTGAGGCATAGACCCTTTAGGGTTTTTGTCGGATAATGATGAGTCCCCGAGCCATAGTCAAATCAGTTTTTATTTGGGCTCGGAATAGTCGAACCCTTAGGTTCGGATGGAGCGAGAGCGAGATCTTGAACTCTAGGTGTATTGGCCCTTAGGCTCTTTAGATTGGGCCGATATGGCCTCTTAAAGATGGCTATTATTCCCCTCTTTCGTCTTAAAATACTTAGTAAAAATTTCTTTATGCCTTAGTATGTATCTTTTACCCATTGGTTTTTTCTGGGGGTTCGATGTCGATTGAAACCCTTCTGCTTTTTGTGCCTTAGCATGTTTGTGTTAAGATAATTTGATACCTCTTAAGGTTTTCTGAGGGCTGATTTTATCGAAGCCCCTTTGATTATTTGCCGAGGGTAGCCTTTTTAACCTGTTTTTCAAAGAATTTGAAGGCCTATTTTTATTACGGGATTCAGACGTCTCCGGGCAGCATTAATTTGGCCGTAGCCTTTGGGTATGCCTCTTGGGCTTATTCCCAAATAATACTCGATCAATATAACCTGTTCCAGCTCTTCGACCGTTGATTTGGTGGCGTCAGAATCTTCGGGAACAATAAAAGTTCGAGGGGTTAGAAAATCCTGATCTTCTTCTTCTATCCCCTGCTTCCTCGATTCAGTCGAGACTGGTGGCTATGATTGCTATTTGGCTTCCAGTTTACCTTTGATGCTCGACCTTTCCGAGGTTGATAACGTTGATATTGGCATTACCTCATCAACCGCAAACATTTTCTTTGCAGCATGCTGCTCCCCGTATACTATTTTTACACTGTCCGACATCGGGAATTTCATCATTTGGTGGAGAGTCGAAGGGACTGCCCTCATATTGTGGATCCAAGGCCTTCCGAGTAGGGCATTATACCTCATGTCACCCTCGATCACGTGGAATTTGGTATCTTGAATGGTTTCAGCCACGTTCACCGGTGAAATAATCTCCCCTTTAGTTGTTTCACTGGCCATATTGAAGCCACGTCATTGTGTGGCTGAGAAATGCCTTCTGCTTCTTCGTCGTTGAATGATAAGGAGCCTTTGGGTACATAATCTCGGGTTCATTTTTCTCTAGTGATCGATACCTTAGTGCGTTTGAATATGGGTCCCTGTGGAATGTCGACCCCACCGACGATCATATGAATGACATGCTGGGGTTCCTCCTGTTCATTTTTCCTGTTGGCTCCCCTTTCTCTGAAATAGTTCTTGGCTCGATCGATGAGGAACTCTCGAAGGTGGCCCTCATTGAATAGATGGGCTACCTCCTCCCGTAGTTGCCTGCAATCCTCGGTCCTATGACCATGTGTGCCATGATGTGTAGGTGCGTTTTGTGAGTTTGACATGTTTTAACCTGAGGGCAAAAATACTTAATAAGAACAAGCATGAAATAATGTGTGTTATCAGAATCAACACCGAACAATCACTATTATCCTTAGCCCTACGGTGGGCGCCAAACTGTTTACCTTTAAATACGAGTAACAATTAAACTTATATTGTGGTTTTAAGGATATGTGGTTCAATCCAATACCGATTGATAAACAAGGAATTAAATAGATAAATTAGAGAATAAAATAAATCAAACCAGTATGTTAGCCAAATTTCGACCTCGACTTGTGGTAGTCTCGAGGTGTGGTAATGGGAATAGCAAATGATAAAGCAACTCTAATGAACAGTAAGCGAAATAGCAAGAAAGTAATGAATGTATATATTCTTATCAGTGAACAATGATGTCTACAAATGAATGGGACCCCTCTTTATATAATAGAGGAGTTCTAAACAAGGTACACTTCTAATTATAGTAGGAAATCATATTAACATCTAATTAACCGCTGCAGATCGATCTGTTCCGAGATTCACGCCACGATTCTCGACCAATCGCGTATATCTCGCATTTTCCGTTATCAAGCCACGCCGGTATCACTCGAAGTCTGCCTCCTTCTGTCCGCAATCGATCTCGACCTCGGGATGACTCGACGTCCTGATTTTTCGACGTAACAATCCTATCTTGACCAAAGAATGAAATCTGATAGCCCCGATTTCTACCGCATACAATCATTTTATTGGTAAATATTTATTATACCACTAATAAATATGTAATATAATACTGTGCACAAAATTTAACTCTAGTATTTAATATGTAATATAATAGTATTTTATTTGTGATTTGGATCAACACTTTGTTTTGCAAGGGCTGCTACATTTACAGCGACGACGTTACTAAAGGTTGCTGCATTGACAGTGGCAAGGTTATTAAAAATATATATTCCCTTCCTCACAAGAAGAAAAAAAATATTGTAACTGTCGATATCTTTGTTGCTTAGTTACAGTAGACAGTCGTGTTTTATGTGATTATTCTCTGGTTGTTATTTTAAGAGAGCTAGTTTCTGGGTACGCGCGTTGCGCGTGTATTTTGACTCAGTCAGTATCAAATTTTTATATCGTAATAAAATTTGTATTTTAGTTATAAAATACAATTAAAAAGTATAATTAAGTTCCTAAAATGATAAATTGTTAATATTATTTACTATTTAATAAAGGATGAAACTCTATCTCATAAAATTACATAATCATCTCAATTAGTATGTAACTTAAAATTGATTTCAATTTTATTATTCAATTACTTAAGTTTCACAAGTTATTTTTTTTATAGTTTCGACAAGAAAAATAACTTTGAAAGATTTAAAGTTTTTAAAATAAAGTTATTTTTAAAAAACTTTGATTCCCAAAAGATTTGAATTGTTTTAAAATATGTGAACCTAGAACTACGCTATATTCTTTCTTTGATATTTTTCTGCAATAATTTTGAATTGCGCATGAACTCTAAATAGTAAAATCATTGGCCACATAGCTATTTGAATAAGTGAAGTTTCTTTTCACATTCCGTTAAGACCAGAGTACGTGTAGAATTCACATTCCATTAATGATAAATTCAATTGATGAATTTCTTAAAAATAAATTATAAGTATTTTATATAGTTCAAATAAAGAAAGAATTTAGATAAGGTAAATTCTTAATTGATTTTAAAGTACTAAATATTATGACTTTCTATTTACCTCAAATAAGAAATTTTTTATGATTAAACTTTTTGTTGATTATAAAATTTTAAAATATTAAGAAAATTGTTTAATTATAATTGTGTTTTATATAAAATCTATTAAAAACTGATAGAAAGTTGGACAATTAATACGGAGATAAGGTCCAATGCAAGCACGACAAAATAGTAGAAGAAATAGCCGGACAAAAGGTTAAACTTCACAGTCTAATGCAAAAAGGTAACTATTCAACCAATGTTCACAATCAAGAACACCAAATAAAGATGTATTGGTTGAATAGGTGAATGTAAAATTTATATACAAATAAAATTAATGCAGATACAAAGTTTACAAAATATTAAAGAATAATTTAACTACTAAAAGGAATACGCAAATCAAAAAATTGAACTACTAATACAATAACTTTTTGCTCAAAGAAAGTGAACCTGGAACCTTTAATTTGTAACTGCTACTCGAACAAATAAATTTTGGATGATGAAAAGTTGTAATTATAGATTCTTTTATAAAAGTATCTAGGTATATACAATTAAGTAAATAATTTATTAAAAAATAAAGACTCTTAAACCCAAAAGAAGTTCAAAGAGCTCATTTTCATCGAATATATTTTATTAAAAAATTAATCTGTCAAAAATTTACACTAAACTTTTCCTAGTGTGCGTGAATTATTCAATATTTTATTAACCAAAAAATTTTCCAAGTGTAAAATTTTAATACTCCTAACTCTAAATGTGTTTGAAAATACTTCATAGGGTGTGTGAATTAGAATTTTATTAACCCAAAAAAAAAAAATCCTCCTATATCTGAAAGGAGAAATTTAATATTGCTCCTAAATATAAATGGGGTTGAATGGAAAACTTTCTTATTGTGTAGTTAACGAAAAGCTTACTGCGTGTGCTTAAAATTCTAGAACCAAAAGGAGTTGAAAAATTTATATTATATATATTAGGAAAATAATTAAATGATTATTGCTAAATAATAGGAAACTAATTAATCACAATTCCTAAATAGTAAAAAGTTAATCAAATGACTATTTTGTCTAGTGTGAACTCTATAATAAAAGGATAAAAAAGACGAACGACATTTCGCTAAGGGCCTTCGTGCTTTTAATATAGTATAGATAGATATAATGTCCTTGTTCTGAAAAAAGAAAAATTAATATTAGGAGTTATATACCGAGATATACTAAAAAATATCTATATATAGAAGAAATATCTATTTATATATATATTTGTATATATTCACAAGAAATTATGAGTTATATACCGAGATATACAAAAAAAATAAAAATAAATTATGTACGGTGAAATCGGAGGGTCCAATTTTCGGCCACTAAACGCCTCGTGAACAAGGTTTCCAAAGGCTCGAGACCACGATCGAGATTTATCCCGAGGGGACATCGGTGTCCAACCTCGAGGCAGCACAAGTCAATGGTTACGGTAGAACAGTGGGAAGTTCCCTAGGCGGGCGACTAGGGCTGACAAAATAGAGGGCTAGCTCTGACCCGTATCAGGGCATTGAGTAGCTATACCTGCCCCATATCTTTGTAATTAATGCTTTTGTACTATGTTCCCCCTCATATATAAAGGGGAATCCTTGTCATTTGTAGATCATCTGTTGCTCAATATTAAGAAATACACGAACATTCTCTCTAACATATTCTCTTGAGTTTATTACTTCATTTATTGCTTACATTCATTGTGTTCTATTTATTGTTCTTCATTTATTGCCTATCATTGATCATAAAAGGGCCATCATCATAGCTCTTGTAACTGTTATCTCCCCCTCGACTGCCCCGAATTGGCCACCCAGCTCGACCCCGAGGTCCTGTAATCGACAGCTCGAGGCCTCCGATCTGCTACCGTTTGGTTCGATTATCTTGCCATTTCCAAGCCATAATCCTGATTTCTAACCTTTTACTTAGCATCCATCGCTTAACAACTAGCATAAAATAGATCATGTATTTTTAAGAACCTCACAATCAAATTTAATTATTATTACCATTTTCACAGCATGTCATCCACATGATCTTGGGAGGCATCGACGAACCACAGGAACCCACGATCAGAAGAACAAAAATATCAATCACCATAGAAAAGCGAACTCGGGGTTACATACCCGAGGATGCCCTCACATTTAGCGTCAAGGACATCGAGACCTTGTCTCAACCTCACAACGACGCACTGGTAATCTCTTTTCTTGTAAATACATTTCAAATTAAACGTGTACTCGTGGATCCAGGTAGCTCGGCCAACATTATCAGGTCGAGAGTGGTAGAGCAGCTCGGGCTGCCCGACCAAATCATTCCCGCCTCTCGAGTCCTCAACGGTTCAACATGGCGAGCGAAATAACAAAAGGGGAAATCACCCTCCCGGTCAACGTGACCGGCACAACCCAAAATGCCAAACTCCATGTCATCGAAGGAGACATGAGGTACAACGCCTTGCTCGAAAGGCCATGGATACACTGCATGAGAGCACTACCATCCACCCTCCATCAAATGATGAAATTCTTGACAAAGGAGGGGATTAAAACCGTCTACGGGGAACATCATGCGGCAAGGGAAATGTTCGCAGTGCACGATATAACTCCGACACCAGTGCCTCCACCCTCGAAGGAGCCAAAGGGTTATCAAACAGTAAAATAGCGATAGCAAGCTACACCCTCGGTGAATTCCGAACCGAACGAAGAAAAGGACCGTACCACGTCCTTGTGACAAACGATCGAAACATATCAGGGGCCGAAGCGCCATTAGCACTAAGGTACGATCGCCTCCCTTTTTTCAATTACATCTTACACTAACCTAAGTGTAGGTATCCGATCGAAACAGCTGAAGCGCTTCCCAACTCAAAGGCCTTGAGGTTTCAAAAGCATGCCTTGCACTCTTTTCCTTCGATCGAGTTTTTATCCCAAGAAGGGTTTACCGACAAGGTTTTTAATGAGGCAACACCTATATGCTACCTAAGGAAAACTCAACAATTATTCGAGGCTTCTCTTGCAATCAACCTCAAATACTGGGGGCATCCCCCCGGAAGATCACCTTCTCGGAGAAGCTAAGATATGCTGAACAGGGTCTCGATAGGAAAAAAAATGTTCCGGGCTAAATGATCGAACGAACCGTGCCCGTATAGAATCACTGATCCCCTGACAGCGAAGTCATGTATGCTTAAACCAAGTAATCAAAAAACACTTCCCAAGAGCATTATGCGTTTCAAAGAAGCTCGGTATTTTTATAAAACAGCTCATCTACCAAAAACGCCCGAACACTCGGGGACTGGCGTCAACGATTCAAAACCTGAATGACCTCCGGGCCGGAGCTCCAAACTCATAAGCCCTCAACGAGGCGACATCAAAGTCACAAAATGGCTCCAAAGCTGAGACCGCCCTGAACACTCGGGGACTGGCATCAAAATCTCAAAAATCGCACGGCCTCCGGGTCGGAAACTCCGGAATTGTAAGACTTAATGAGGCAATACCAAGTTTACAAGTAATGGATCCCGAGCCAAGGAACCCTCGATAACTCGGGGACTGTCGCCAATCGCCACTTGCCAAAAACCCGATGCCATAAGACCCCAAGCGGGCAGCCTTGATCTCGTAAGACCTACATAAGGTAGGGAAAATATCTGTAAGACCTCAAGCAAGGCATGAACCACACTTGTACCAAGTGGAAATATCTGTAAAACCTCAAGCAAGGCATGAACTATACTTGTACCAAGTATCCAAAACTATAAGACCTCAAAGGCATGTAAAACTTGTAAGACCTTACTAAAGGCATAAACCCGATCTCAAAGTTAAGGCTATATATCGAACTTGCAAGACCCCTAAAAGGCATAACCTCGATATAGACGCCGAAACTACTTCACTCGGGACTAAAAGGCTCCGGCCAAACACAAATGACTGCTGTCACAAGGCTGTACCAGCCAAACTAACGCGACTCGGGGATGCCCGACCGTCGCTACAAAATCACAGGCCTTCAATTACTTCGAATCAACTTCGAAAAGAACCGGTTAAACAGGCTACCCTCGACATAGGCAAAAGAGCTTCGACCATGTCAACTCCAAATTACAGGCTTCGAGCTACTCAGCCACCAAGCCAAACCTCCTGAGGTGCTCGATCATCACCACATAACGACTCATAATCGAGGTTTTTATCAAACCATCGAAGAGTCAGGCAAACACAATCTCAAAAATCCTTAATGAGGGAAAAATAAAGCCTATACTAAAGGTCACATCGACCTAAGCGTAAGAGCCATTGTCGCCAGCTCACATAAAAGGTCATATCGACCCAAAGCGTAAGAGCCATTGTCGCCAGCTCACACAAATGGTCGCATCGACCCAAAGCGTAAGAGCCACTGTTGCCGGCTTGAAATTCAAAAAAAACACTTGAGGGTCGAATAGGCTCGAGACGATACCCGACTCGAAGACTGAACCCAAAACAATTGACCAAACATGCCTAAGAGCAAAAGCATAAGAGCCCGAACGCCGACTTATACTAAAAGGTCGCATCGACCGAGCGCGTAAGAGCCTACGGGCCACTCTAATGAGCCCCGGGGCTATACTATGAATCTAAGGATTCCTTTCAACTCAAGACCAGTTCATCTGGCTAAAATCAAGGAAAAAAAGAAATGCAAGAGGAATAAAACCGCAAGGTTTCTTTTTATACACATATGCGAAAAAACACAAGCTCCCTTTACAACATACTTTGAAAGTACTATATGCAGAATCAGAAAAGGAAATCTACGCCCCCTCTTGGGGACTATGGCCCGTCGGCCTCATCCTCGCTATCCTCGGCATCGGACAGAAGTGCCTTAGCACCACGTTCATCTGCCCTCGCCCGCTTCACCTCTTCCGAGAGGTCAAAGCCCCTAGCATTGATCTCCTCGAGGGTTTCCCTTCGAGACTTACACCGAGCATATTCCCTGCTCTTGCCCTCGTGGTCAAGAGTCCTTCTCAGCTCAGCTTGGGCATCGGCAGCGTCCTTCAAATAGACCGCCACCTTCTGGTCAGCCTTAGTTCGGCTCATTACGGCTTCAGCCCGGGCATGCATAACCTCGGCCTTTACCTCCAAAAGTTCATACTCGAGCTTCGTAATCATATATGTTCGAACCGAGCTATTATCACGAGCTAATCAAAGTTGAACCTCAAAAGCGGAGGCTTTAGCCAGAGCACCCTTCCCCGCTGAAGCCTGAACCTCCACCTGAGCCTTTAACTCATCATACTCGTGCCTGGCTCGCCCAGCTTCGTTCCGAAGGCGCTCCAGGTCCTCCGTCTTTTTCTGCAACTGAAATAAAAGAAACATTAGCCTCAGGAGCTAGAAGAAGGAACACACACTCACACGGAACAAAAACTACATGCTCCTTCAGGTAGCTCTCATAATTCAAGCTCCGACTCGCCTCATACCGTAAGCGTGCCAACTCGTCTTCTCTCTCATCACAGAGAAGCCTGAGGGACTTTTCCCTATCCATGACTTTCCGCAACATGGCCTCACGACGAAGCAGCCCGGACTTGAGTATGTCAAAAGCCTTTGAAACGTAAAGTTCGACAAGAGAGTAAGAATTGCAAGACTATAAAGTCAACACGGACGGCAAAAAACTCACCTCGGAATAGAGCCGCTGAGCTTCCTCGAAGGTTGAACGCACATCTACTATTCCAGCTCTGTATACCCTGAAAGAACCACACCCAATGGCGATGCGATTGCTCAGCATATGCGGCTCCTGGTCTCGGCACCCCTCGAAGTACCTTCGATGGGGGAAGACATATCATCGCCGAGCCTCCAGCCTAGAATCATCTTGCTGTAAGCACTGCCACCTTGCGAAAGCCCCTTTTGCTCATTATTATCGCTCCGAAGACCAGGAACTGGCGTTTCTTCTCCCCCTCCAAGAGGGCACGGTCTTGCTCCAAAGGATTCTCCAACGCCTATGGTAATAAGGTTAGTACGCGAAAAAAGAAAACGCCTTTAAATGACCAAATCACATAGCGCGTACCATGGTGTTTTGCCTCCCATCTGCCCTTAGACAAAACTCGCTACTTACGCTCATTGTAAGTCGAGCAAGTCACCAGCTTTCGTGCCCAGTCCGTCAGGTCGGAGACCTCGCACGGCGTCCATGGAATTGTTTCAGAAAAGGAAAGGAAGGCGCATTTACAGAACCTGTCCGTGCCATAAGCAAAACTACAAAGGTACGAGTATACCACTTACGTGTAAAATTCCACTCCTCAGGGAATGGCAAAAACTCCACGGGGATAACATCAATGGTCCATACTCGAAAGAATCGGCTCATCCACTCCTGATCTACGTCTTCTTCGTCATCAACAACGAAGGGTGTGGTGGATCGGCATCATAAGGTTAGCAGACCTCGATGGTGAAAAGGTCGGTGCAGCCTGATAAGATGAGTGAGCGTGAATTCAAGTCCCGCTCTCTCCGTAATGAACCTCATAATCAATACTATCCGCCAAAATGACGGATGAATATGTGCCAAGGTGACCCGGTATTTCCGACAGAAATCAAGCACAACCTTATCAGGGGAGCCTAACGTGAAGGGGTACGTGTACACGTTCAAAAACCCCTCAGCGTGATCCACAATGCTCTCTCCCGGGGAAAGTACACGCAATACTACCTTCTCCGCCCATCCAGAGTCTCTCCTCAGTGATTCGAGATGCTCTTCTTCTACTAAGGAAATAAAACTCGAAACATACTCCCGATGAACCCGAGCGTCTAGGTTCAAAAGGCCTTCAAGGGCGGAACTCCACTCTCCTCGCCGGGAGGATCTTGGTGTGGTAGCCATAACTGTGAAAAGACTAGAAAATCCGAGCACAACCCTCAGAATCGAAATGGTGAAAGCCTTGACACAAGAAAAGAAAGCTCCACGAAGGAAGACAACTACTTAGAATAGCGGAATCATCAGAAGAGGGAAGGCAACCCTATATATGGAAAAAGTAGCAATTACCCACTGATCGGTGCTAACCCTGCACCACTATAGAGCGGCGAGAGCGGTCGATGCAGCTTTTACCCGAATAGGTCGGGATCGAATCCACAGAGAGCTAGAAGTGGGAGTTGGTTTCCTATCCAAACTAGCAATGCGCAATGCTCTTAATTGCACTTCCAAACATAGTTGGTCTTTTGATTACTTCTAATATTATGCTAATAAGATGCTAAATTAAGCTAAGAGTGAAATACTTGTAAGGTTATCTAATTGGTTAAAGAGGCACTAGGGAGGTGACTTTCTCCTAGGTGGATATTTGACGGATTCTCAAGTCTAAGGCAAGATTGTTATGATGGGGATTACGATATAACCAATGCACGAAACTACTCACTCTATACCTCTCGGTAGTTTGAGTGATTTTGCCCTAATTGACTTTCTCAAGATCAATTGGGTATTATAATTGAGCAAGCAATTGAGGTTCAAGTTGGGTATTACTATCTCTAGGTTTAACCCTTTAATTGGGGCTATCAATCTCTTGAATACGCCCCAGTTCCTTGTTGGACCAATTTTCCTAGACTCAAGCTCTCTTTCTCAAGAAGAGCCCAAGTCATAAAGGCACAAATTAGTGTTTGCAACCACTAATTCAACATGAAAAACATATATTGGTCCAAATATCAAACACCCATAAACATTCAAGCCTTAAAACTCAAGACCCATCAAACACCCACACTAGGGTTGAGCCACAACCCTAGCTAATGGGTCTAGCTACTCATAATAAGGGAAGAAAATAAGAAATTAGATGATGAATAAACCATAATAATTAATTACAAACTAAGATAATGAAGATTCAGCGTAATAGTAGCTACAAATTGCTCAAAATGGAACAAAAGAGTAGTTCGCGTGCTCAGTCCAAAGTCAGGTTTCAAAAGATAACCTAAAAATGTGAAAAGAAAGTATTTATACTAGGCCAAATTTTCTGGACAAAAAATACCCCTAACGAGGTAATGCAGTCCGTGCAAAATGCACCGCGGACCGCGCTGAGGCTTTTTGGCTTGACTTTGCATTCTCTGCATCTAGCCATCGGGGGCCGCACAAAATGCTCCGCGGCCGTGGTGGCTGCAATGCGGTCCGCACAAAATGGCTTGCGGACCGCGCTGGCTTTAATCTCCTTTTTTCATAACTCTCTGAATCTCATCTCCGCGGACCGCACAAAATGCTTTGCGGCCGCGATGAGGCTACTGCGGTCCGCACAAAATGGTTTGCGGCCGCAGTGCTTGAGTTATCAAAAACTGCACCTCTCTGAATCTTATCACTGCAGACCGCACAAAATGCATTGCGGCCGCAGTGGATCTGTTTCAACTGTGCTTGGACTTGTCCTTGGTACTTGTGCTTGTTTCACTCCTTTTTTGAGCTGGCTTTGACTAGTTGTCACCCTTTTGACCAAACCCTGCAAACAAGTACGACATGTAAGCCTTTGGGACTATTTTGTATACATTTTTGCTCAAACCTCAAGTAAGAAAAAGTGTAAAATGAACTAGAATCCCTAGTTATCAACTCCCCCAAACTTATGTCTTTGCTTGTCCTCAAGCAAACAAAATAAGACCCACCTCTTAAGAGTAAAACCAAGAAAATTCAGCTGACCTAAAGTGACCTCATCTTGTATCAATTGGGACTAACAATTTCCCTCAAATCAAATGAGTCATTGACAACATTTAACCTTTTAAACACCGTGGTTTTAGTGCGACACAAGAGCATCAAGGATTGACTCGACTCACCAAAGAAACTCTTTCTACTACCTTGGCCGTTGTGGAACCCAAACTCATACATCCTCAACTTTACCTAAGCAAACCTCACTTTTAGATTGAAGCACTCAAAACTAGGATAGTGGAAACACACTTATCTCTCTCAAAGAAAGGTCACAAGTCCAGCTCTAAGTACCATAAGCTTGCCCCTCATGTGAGTCACCACTAATGTAAGCTTCATTCAACTTAAGATCATAAAGGACTTTTGTGGAGTCATAGTGAAGGCTTTTGGTTCAGGGTAGGAGTTATTTGGTCTAAGTAGGTTCCATCTTTTCTTAAGTACTTCATTTACTTTATTTTGGCACACATTCTCTTGACTTTCTTTTGAGTCATTTACTTCTTTCTTCGGGGTTAGAGAGACAAACTGTCACTCTTTCTTGTTCATTTCAAACCTTTTTCTCCTTTTTAGGCTTTCCACGCCTTTCATCATTTTACTTTTATTCAATCCCTTCATTTTTTCTATATTACTCATTCTTTTTTGACTTTTTGATTTTCTTTCTTTTTCATTGCCTTTCCTTTTTCTTCATTTTGTACCTTTTAACCACTTTGGTGCATTCCTCGTCCCCCCCCCCCCCCCCAAACTTATGCTTTTGCCAAGTGCTAAGGAAAGATTGGGTGCCAAGAGAGGGTCATTTCAAAACGGGTAAAGGCTTGTATCATAGTTTTTTAAGGAAAAAGGGCTATGGCTCAAAGAGGTTGACTAGGGATATTATCATTGGTAGGCTATGGATGTTTTCAAGATATCATATGGATCAAGGAGAGCCTATAATCACTTCTCAAGTCAAACTACACTTAGGATTTTGCCTAGACAAACATTCAGGGCAAGTTCTAGACTAATGGCACGTGACTTGGACTTGCAATTCAAATTCTCACCACACAAGCTATAGGATTGCTAAAGAGACAGAGTCAGGGGCCCACAACGACCTTAGCTAAGATTTGAGCAACACAATGGTCCCAAAAAACCATTTGATGATTATCGGCCAACACAAGAGTCTCAAGGTCACAACTTTCACCATCCTATACACAACAATTTGTTTTTCACCATAGGATCAAAGGCAAATGTGTTAGGCCCAAGTGAAGCTTTTCTTGAGGCACCACTACTCACTAGCTATTATTTACACAAAAAGAAAAAGAAAACAGACTCAAACCTTTAAGAAGGTTGTCATGCCATCCATCATCGGGAAGAGCCACCCGGTTCACACAAATTCCACCTTTGGAAAGAACCGTGGTATTAAGAAACCAAAGGCTTATTGCACACAAAAACTAAAAATAAAAAGCTATCAAAATGAAATAAGAAGCTAGTAAAGAAGAAAGAAAATGCAGAAAGTAAAATGAATATGTACAAGAGGGGATTAGTCGAATATACATAAGGGAGAATGAATATTTACATCAGAAAGTAACTTTATATACAGACCAAAGTTGCAAAAGTACGAAAAGTGAAATAAAATGGTAAAATTATGTACATACCAAAAGTGAAAATCAAAGCATCAAAAGAAAGTAGTGTCATATATACAACCCAATGTCATCAAGATAGGGCTACCCCCTCAAATGAAAGCTAGCATTGTCCTTAATGCTAACTAACCAAAATAAGCTCAATAAAAGATATAGAGTAAAGAGAAAACTCCTTATTGGCCCTCCGTCTGCATCGGATCATGGGTCTGGGTCCCTGGGTCCTCGGACAGCCGGGGAACCTGTGATTGGATCTCTGTCACCTGTGTCTGCATTGGGTCCTGGGCTTGTACTGGGTCCTGTGTCTGTACTGGGACCTGAGGCTGGCTAGAGGAACCTCCTTGCGGCTCCTCCAACTCTATCACAACATCACCAGCACGGGGAATCACCCTCCTCCTCTTAGCTGGCCTCTCTGTCTCCTGCTCTGGCTCAGGCTGGGCTGCTGGGGTCGAGTCTTGCAATAATAGCTCCAAAGGCAAGTTATCAACTTTCAATTTCTCCACCTCTAACCTGAACTTTTTCACCGACTCCTTGGATGCCCTAGTCTTTCTCAATTTCTTTGTTTCTCTGGTGAGCTCCTTCAATGCTTTTCCATGAGAACCCATAGCGTCCAATATTAATTGCTGGTCTCTATGAGCTTCTTCTGGTTATCCAAAAGCTCCTTGAGAGTGTCCTCCACTGACTGTGGGACCTGTGGCTTAGGTGATACAGAATGGGCTTCCACCGAGGTAGATAGCATAGACAGCTTCGAAGTGGCTGCCTGCATCTAGTTGTTGATACTAGCAAGGGTCTGGTTCAAGCGGTGGGCAGTCAACGGGTAGGCTGAAGGTGAGGGGATATCTGGGGCAGCTGAGGGTCCTGGGGGCATATTTGGGGTAGCTGAAACAGGCTGTGTAGGAGCTACCACTACTACTGGCTCTTCAGACTGGCCAGTAGAAACAGTGGATTTGCCTTTCGGATCTTTGCCTTTGGGGTTGTCATCACTTTTTAGGCTGTACCAGGAAAAAGGTGCCTTTGGCTTCACCTTCACATCAAACCTCCCCTTTTCCACCTCCAAGTCATCCAGGTACATAGTCAGGAAACTGGGGAAAGGGTATGACTTATCTCCTTTATTGACCATCCGTGTGATCACCCTCGACATCACATTCCCGACATTGATCGGGTACCCTGCCATGATAGAAGCTACAAGAATTGCCCGGGAGATAGGAAAAGAGTTTTCATGAGTGGTGGGGTATAGCCTGCTGCATACAAATGTCTCCCACCCTTTTGCTTAGAAGTTTAGGGTTCTCCTTAGAATTTTCACTCCCGCTGTCAACCATACTGGGGTGGTACCTGGGATTACCAAATACTCTGCTAACCACGGACAGGCATCCTCCCCCAATGCTACCTTCTCTAAGTACTATGTCTCATCCTCCTCCATGAAGCCCAGGTAGTCATTAATTGTCTTCCCATCAAATTTTACTGTCAGATTGCGCACCTTAGTCACTTTTGTGCCCTTTTTTGATGTGGGCAACATTAGTGTAGAACTCCTTGACTAGGTGCTCATTGGCATCTTCAACATTGCTTGTGAAGTAGTCCCAGCCCACTCTCTCTCTAAACTGTCTCCTCACATTAGGGTTGTGAGGAAAGAGGTCTCTATCAATGAAAGTCCGCTCAGGTATCAACTTCCTCTCGGGCCACCATTCTCTGAACTTGTGGTAGGCCATTTCACTCACAAATCTGTCTTGCCATGCTTCCGGTTTTCTGCTTCTTGCCACCCTTCCTACTTGGGGTTCACCCTCTCCTTCTTCTTCTACAGGATCCTCACCGGGTGGTGTAGCTGTAGGTGAGATAGAAGATGCACTGTCACCGCTCTCGGCTGAGCCCTCAGATGACTCAGAAGAAATTTGAATTGAAGCTTGAGCAGTGGGGGATCCCTGAGGTGTAGGCTCATCTCTCAATCTCATCATCTCCGGGAAGTCAGCATATATTCCGGCACTGACTCAGAATCAGACGCTTCCCGGGAGGGCAAATAATCACTTCCCTCTAATTGGGAAGCAGCTCTATCAGCGACCCTTATTGACTTTCTAGCCTCCTTAATTTCTTGCCGAGCTTGGGGGGTCAATCTTATCATTCCTCGTCCCCTACCCCGGGAGGACTCAGCTTTTCGTTTTTGTTTGTCTCCACTGCCTCGTGATTTGACCATTTTTTGCAAGTGAATTCATTCTATTATTGTTAGTATCCTAGTACCAGATGAAGTAGTGAAGAACATAATTGCAGACAATTGAAAATATAAAGCAGAACAGCAGAACACGGACCACACAAAATGAAGTGCGGCTGCAAAGAGACTATCGCGGACCGCATAAAATGCACCGCGGTCCGCATTGAGGTAGGGGTCAGACTACCTACTCTCTGATTCTAGGCACCGCGGACCGCAAAAATTGTAGTGCGGCCGCGGTAAGGCACCGCGGAGCGCACAAAATCGATTGCGGCCGCGGTCCTCAAGATTCAAACTCTCTGAAGTTAAACCATCACGGTCCGCACAAAATGCATTGCGGACCGCGGAGAAGCCAAGCACAGTAATACCAACCTAGTGTTTCAAAAATTCGTCTCATTTTTTAGCCTAAGATCACATATTATTGATCCCCTAGGTGTTTAATCAACTTTCTTCAATAACTAACCCTAATTTAAACATGATTAAGCAAAACCTACGCTACAATTTAAAGAAAAGGGAAGAAAAAGAAGTACAACTACAAAGTATAAGAAAATAAACTAAGGTTAAAAACCAAGAGAAGATTAAAATTACCAGTAGTGAGATGCATTACAAATGATTTAGAACAGAGTTTGAGTTTTGGTGCAGTTAGGGTTTAGATGAACAGTACTTTTACTATTGAGTGAGCAAAGAGGGAAAAGGGTAAATGAAGCCCTGAGGTCCTATTTAGAGAAAATGACCCTGGGACCCACTACACCTACCCACCGCGGACCGCACAAAATGGCACCACGGTCCGCGGTACTCAAGAACATGCAGCACTGAGGAGGCAACCACAGCGGACCGCAAGAAATGCTCTGCGGCCGCAGTGGCCCACCGCGGACCGCACAAAATCCATTGCGGCCGCGGTGGAAAACTTCAGAGAACCATCATTCTGCACCAATAAACATTGCGGACCGCATTGATTTGTTGCCCCCGTGCTAAGGCCTTTGCGGCCGCAAAAAATGCTATGCGGCCGCAGTGCAAACTTCAGAGAGTGCACATTTTCCCACTTTGGTCCTGCACTGCATCAAAACAATTCCTACACACATCTCACAACTAGTTAGTCCAAAAACAAATCCTACACTAAAAAGAAAATCAAAGAAAAATAAGAAGAAAAACACATGGGTTGCCTCCCAAGAAGCACCTGATTTAACGTCGAGGCACGATGCAGGTTACCATCAAATCACTTGAGATGGATCATTGACACCACGTGGCTGTCATCAATCTTGCCAAGATAGTGCTTGACTCTATGCCCATTAACCCTGAAGATGTCACCATTTTTGTTTTTCAAGTCAAGTGCACCAAACGGGGTCACAAGCACCACTTCAAAAGGTCCACTCCATTTTGACTTAAGCTTTCTCGGAAACAGACGTAACCAAGAATTGAACAAGAGAACCAAATCACCCACTTTGAACTCCTTGCTACGAGCATACTTGTCATGAAGGCACTTCATCTTGTCCTTGTACAAGGACGAACTGGAGTAGGCATGGAATCGGAATTCATCAAGCTCATTAAGTTGCTCCACACGAAGATTTGCTGCCACATCCCATTCAAGATTCAGCTTCCTCAAAGCCCACATGGCCTTGTGCTCTAACTCAAGCAGAATATGGCAAGCTTTCCCAAACACCAACCGGTACGGAGACATACCAATCAGAGTCTTATAAGCAGTCCTATAAGCCCATAGAGCATCATCCAATTTCTTTGACCAATCGTTCCTATTTTAATTGACTGCTTTTTGACAATATACTCTTGATTTCCTTGTTTGAGACTTCAACTTGGCCACTCGCCTGAGGATGATAAGGAGTAGAAACTTCGTGATAGACACCATACTTTGCAAGCAAAGTGTCAAAAGTTCTATTACAAAAATGCGACCCCCCATCACTTATGATTGCACGAGGAGTGCCAAACCTAGTAAAAATACTCTTTGGGTAACGCAACCACACTTCGGGCCTCATTGTTGGGTAAAGCCACCGCCTCAACCCATTTTGAGACATAGTCAACTGCCACTAGAATGTATGTGTTCCCACATGAACTTTCAAATGGGCCCATGAAATCAATACCCCACACATCAAAAATATCAACTTCTAGAATGGTGTTGAGAGGCATCTCATCTTTCTTCGAAATTCCACCCGCTCTTTGACATTTGTCACAACTCTTCACAAGTTCGCTTGCATCTTTATACAAAGTTGGCCAGTAAAACCCACAACTAAGAAACTCCGAAGCTGTCCTCTCCCCGCCATGATGGCCACCATAGGGAGAAGAGTGACAAGCCTCTAAGATACTCAACTGCTCCTCCTCTGGAACACACCTTCGGTCACTCCGTCGGTGCAAATCTTGAACAAGTACGGCTCATCTCAATAGAAATACAAACTATCCCGTTTGAGCTTCTTCCTTTGGTTAGAAGAGAGCTCACACGGGATTATACCAGTCACAAGGAAATTAGCAACATCTGCAAACCATGGCATATCATTCATCGACACAGAAAGTAGTTGCTCATCGGGAAATGTATCATTGATCTCTAGGCCATCACACGGCCTCCCTTCCTCCTCCAAGCGGGACAAGTGGTCTGCCACTTGGTTTTCACTACCTTTCCGGTCCATAATTTCCAAATCAAACTCTTGAAGTAACAAGACCTATCGCATAAACCTAGCTTTGGAATCTTTCTTTGTCATCAAATACCTAAGAGCGGTATGATCGGTATGCATTATGACTTTGGCGCCCATGAGATACGGCCGAAATTTCTCCATTGCGAATACAATAGCCAACAGCTCTTTCTCAGTCACCGTGTAGTTCCTTTGGGCATCATTCATTGTCTTGCTCGCGTAGTACACAGGATAAAACATTTTGCTCACTCTTTGACCCAAAATTGCCCCAACCGCAACATCACTCGCGTCGCACATGAGCTCGAAAAGCAAGCTCCAATTGGGTGCGGTAATAATAGGAGTGGTGGTCAACTTGTGCTTGAGAAGTTCAAATGCTTTCATATATCCCTCATCGAACACGAACTTGGCATCCTTTTCTAATAGCGTGCACAAAGGATTCACTACCTTCAAAAAATCCTTGATAAACCTCCGGTAGAACCCCGCATGCCCAAGAAAACTTCTAACCCCCTTGACAGAAATGGGGGGAGGAAGCCTTGAAATCACCTCTATTTTAGCTTTGTCCACCTCTATGCCATGTTTTGAAATTTTATGACCAAGAACTATGCCCTCCTCAACCATGAAGTGGCATTTTTCCCAATTGAGCACAAGATTGGTTTCCTCACACCGGGCCAACACCCCTATCAAGATTCTTCAAGCATTCATCAAATGAGTCTCCCACCACACTAAAGTCGTCCATGAACACCTCCAAAATATTTTCCACCATGTCGATGAAAATGTTCATCATACACCACTGAAATGTAGCCAGTGCATTACACAACCCAAAAGGCATCCTAGAAAAGGCAAAGGTGCCATATGGACAAGTGAAAGTGGTCTTCTCCTAATCTTCCAGAGTAATCAAGATTTGGTTGTACCTAGAATATCCATCCAAGAAACAGTGCACGCCCAGCAAGTCGATCAGTTCATCTGGTCAAGGAAAGGCAATGGAAAGTGATCCTTGCGGGTCACTTTGTTCAGCTTGCGGTAGTCCATGCACACCCTCCATCCGGTGACTGTCCGGGTAGGAAATTCATTTTGCGCATTGGTCACCATGGTCATCCCACCCTTCTTTGGCACATATTGCACCGGCGAAGTCCAAGAGCTGTCAAAGATGGGGTACACAACCCCGACATCTAACCACTTCATCACCTCCTTTTTCACAACTTCTTGCATTGCCTCGTTCAACCTCCTTTGATGTTCCAAGGAGGGTTTTGCATCATCTTCAAGAATAATCTTGTGCATACAGAATGCGGGGCTTATTCCCCGAATATTAGCTAAAGTCCATCCAATTGCCTTCTTCCGCTTTTGGAGCACCGCCAATGTGGCATCTACCTGCATGTTAGTAAGACAAGAGGAAAAAATAACTGGTAAAGTTGAACTAGGGCCTAAGAATTCATACCTAAGGTGTGGAGGAAACGGCTTCAACTCCAACACCGGAGGTTCCTCGATTGAGGGCTATGTTGGTGTAGTCTTTCTATTCTCAAGATCCAAGGATAGCTTCCGAGGCTCATAAGAGTAAGAGCCCATTCCATGTAAAGCATTGACACACTCCACACGGCCTTCATCCTCATTGACATCAAGATTCAACAAAACCGCCTCTAGAGAGTCCTCCACATTGATCATTGCACTAGTATCATCAATTATCACTGTCGTGACAAGATCCACAAATGAGCACACTTCGTTACAGTTGGGCTGCTTCATTGACTTGCACACATGAAAGACCACTTTTTCATCACCCACTCAGAAAGTGAGTTTCCCTGCTTCCACATCAACTAAGGCCTTCCCAGTAGCAAGGAGAGGTCTTCCCAAAATTATAGGTACCTCAAAATCAACCTCACAATCGAGAATCACAAAATTAGCTGGCAAGATAAATTTGTCCACTCGGACGAGAACATCATCTATTATACCCAAAGGCCTCTTCATCGATCTATCTGCCATTTGCAATCTCATGGAAGTCGGCCTCGGCTGTCCAATACCCAAAGACTTGAAAACTGAGTAGGGCATCAAGTTGATACTCGCCCCCAAATCACATAGAGCTTTAGCAAAGTCGGCACTTCTAATAGTGCAAGGAATGGTGAAAGCACCGGGATCCTCCAACTTCGGAGCCATTGAATGCACTATAGCACTAACTTGGTGGGTCATCTTTATAGTTTCACAGTCCATGGATCTTTTCTCTCACCAAATCTTTCATGAATTTAGCATAGCCAGGCATTTTCTCCAAAGCCTCTACCAAAGGCACATTAATGGATAAGCTCTTCATCATGTCAATGAATTTTTTAAATTGGTTCTCATTTTTCTGCTTCGCGAGCCTTTGAGGATAGGGTGGAGGTGGCCTTGGCATAGGAGCCTTGGCTTTAGGCACAACCGCTTCAGGCATGTCTATGACGTGTTCCCTAGACGGGTTCACGTCATTCTGAGTTTCCACCTTGGTATCTTTGATATCAATCCTCACTTCTTTATTCACATTCTTATCAATCACATTCTCCGCCACCAAAGGGATCTCATCCTCTTGCAACTCAACTTCGTCACTCAAAATTTCGTTTTGTTTGGAGGGATTCACATCACCGCCTCGTCCACTTCTTGTAATTACTGCCATTGCTTGCCCGGTATGGTTCCCACCCTTTGGGTTCACTACCGTATCACTAGGTAGAGCCCCCTTAGGACGAGTATTCAAGGATTGTGAGATTTGGCCTAGCTGAACCTCCAAATTTCTGATTGAAGTATTGTGGAATGCTAACTGAGCATCTGAATCAGCATTCTTTTTCATCATCTGTTCAAACATTATTTCAATTCTCCCCATGTCATTGTTGGATGAACTAGGCCCTTGGGATGGAAATGGGGGTGGATTGCTCGGTTGCTGATACATTGGGGGCCTTTGAAAGCCTTGCCCCCGATTTCCCTGAGTGTTATTGTTCCAACCACCCTGATTGTTGTTTCCACCCCAATTGTTGTTGTTACCCCAGTTTCCTTGATTGTTATGATTGTTGTTCTGGTTACACCAATTAGGATTTTGATTGTTGTTGCCCCAATTATTGTTCCCTTGTTGTTGATTACCCCAATTGCCTTGGGATCTCGACTGTTGCTGTTGGTTGGAAGAATTGCCCCTTTGGCCTTGATAATTGTTCACCTACTGCACTTTTTCATTCTGCTCTTCATACCCATAATCTTGGAACCCAACACTATGTTGGTTGTCTTGATCCGAATTCCCTTGGTTCTGTTGCCCTCTTTGTCTTCTTTTGTTCACTAGCATGTTGATACCCTCCATAGCATTAACCTGTCGTGGAGCTTGAACTTGTTGTAACTGTGCCTTTGCTAGCTGGTTCATGGTTATTGCCAGTTTTGCTATTGCCTGCCCATGATCATGGAGCTCCTCGTGCAAATGAATGACCGTGGGGTCACACTGTGGCACATTGGCTCTACTTTGCCAAGCGAAAGAAGTGTCCGCCATCTCATCCAAAATTTCACAAGCTTGATCATACGGCGTGTTCATGAAGTTGCCCCCAGCTAATTGGTTCACTATGCACTGGTTCGTTGTATTAATGCCTCGGTGAAGGTCTGGTGTATCATTGCCTCAGTCATATCATTGTTAGGGCATTCCTTAACCATAGTACAGTATCGCTCCCAAATTTCATGTAGTGGTTCGTTGGGCTCTTATTTGAAAGCTAAGATTTCATCCCTCAAAGTTGCCATGTGCCCCGGTGAGAAGAACTTTGCAATAAATTTATCCGCCAACTCATCCCAGGTATGGATGGAATGGTTAGGGAGTCTCTCCAGCCAGTCTAGTGCCTTCCCCTGAAGAGAGAAAGGGAATAGTCTCAACCGCAAAGCATCCTCGGACACGTTGGTTTGCTTGCTCCCCCAGCTGTATCAACAAAACCCTTGAGGTGCTTGTAAGCATTTTGATCGGGAGCACCCGTGAAATATCCTCTTTGCTCCAGCAAGGTCAGCATCACATTGGTAATTTGGAAATTGCCCGCCCGGATCCGGGGCGGGACAATTGCACTGGCATATCCTTGATTGGGAAGAACCCGAGGGGCCACTCTTCGAGGTGGTGGGGGAGGGTCTGGAATATTATCATTGGCATTAGCATTGGCCTGGCGGCCTCTCCGTTGTCCTTGAAGTACAAGAGGCACCTCATCCTTAACGATGTCATCAACCTCCTCCCCCGGGATCATATTTCCAAGAGGGTCATTGTTGTTGTTTGCCGCCATTTTGTACCTGGATTGGCGTCACCAAAAAGATTAGTATCACAGAAGGAAAGAAAAACAATACACAAACCTATTTAGATATATAGCTAAAACCGTTAGCTCCCCAACAACGGCGCCAAAAAGGTGATCGGTCCCAACCCTGCACCACTATAGACAAAATTTGATCACGCCCAACTATGCCTTATAAAAAGGACTAAGCGGTCGCTGCAAATATAATCCGGTTTACAAGTCCGGAGTCGAATCCCACAGAGAACTAAGGTTTAGCTACAGCTGTTCACTATCACCAAGAAGACAAGCTTGAACAATTCCTAACCTATAGATATTAAGATTCTTGTATTTAACTACTTAACTAACAAATTAAAATAGTAAATTAACAACTAACGATACTGAGGGTTAGAGAAAAGATTAAGGAGGTCTAGAGTTATGATTTCCCCAATTGTCGGAATCCTTCTCGCTATGTCTTCTATAATTTCGCCTAAGTATTCTCTACCGATCATGAGCACTCTTATTACCGTAAATCTCTCCCGAGTAATTACGACAATTTACTAGACGCACTCTCCCGAGCTACGCTAGCTGGCTTTTAATACAGCTCACTTCAGATCGCACCCAAGGCTTCGTTATCCCTAATCCCACCTTTAAACCCTCGGTTATTGATCCCTCATATACTCTGGGAGAGGTGTTGTTCAACAATTACCTAAATATGCACTCT